>NW_028318303.1:900000-1147500 GCF_062004578.1 Staurois parvus
TGCTTTAACTGCAGACTCTCAGCTTTAATTTGAGGGTATTTACATCCAAATCAGGTGAACGGTGTAGGAATTACAGCAGTTTGCATATGTGCCTCCCACTTGTTAAGGGACCAAAAGTAATGGGACAGAATAATAATCCTAAATCAAACTTTCACTTTTTAATACTTGGTTGCAAATCCTTTGCAGTCAATTACAGGTTGAAGTCTGGAACACACAGACATCACCAGACGTTGGGTTTCATCCCTGGTGATGCTCTGCCAGGCCTCTACTGCAACTGTCTTCAGTTCCTGCTTGTTCTTGGGGCATTTTCCCTTCAGTTTTGTCTTCAGCAAGTGAAATGCATGCTCAATCGGATTCAGGTCAGGTGATTGACTTGGCCATTGCATAACATTCCACTTCTTTCCCTTAAAAAACTCTTTGGTTGCTTTTGCAGTCTGCTTTGGGTCATTGTCCATCTGCACTGTGAAGCGGCGTCCAATGAGTTGTGAAGCATTTGGCTGAATATGAGCAGATAATATTCCCGAAACACTTCAGAATTCATCCTGCTGCTTTTGTCAGCAGTTACATCATCAATAAATACAAGAAAACCAGTTCCATTGGCAGCCATACATGCCCACGCCATGACACTACCACCACCATGCTTCACCGATGAGGTGGTATGCTTAGGATCATGAGCAGTTCCTTTCCTTCTCCATACTCTTCTCTTCCCATCACTCTGGTACAAGTTGATGTTGGTCTCATCTGTCCATAGGATGTTGTTCCAGAACTGTGAAGGCTTTTTTAGATGTCATTTGGCAAACTCTAATCTGGCCTTCCTGTTGTTGAGGCTCACCAATGGTTTCCATCTTGTGGTGAACCCTCTGTATTCACTCTGGTGAAGTCTTCTCTTGATTGTTGAATTTGACACACATACACCTACCTCCTGGAGAGTGTTCTTGATCTGGCCAACTGTTGTGAAGGGTGTTTTCTTCACCAGGGAAAGAATTCTTCGGTCATCCACCACAGTTGTTTTCCGTGGTCTTCCGGGGTCTTTTGGTGTTGCTGAGCTCACCGGTGCGTTCCTTCTTTTTAAAAATGTTCCAAACAGTTGTTTTGGCCACGCCTAATGTTTTTGCTATCTCTCTGATGGGTTTGTTTTGTTTTTTCAGCCTAATGATGGCTTGCTTCACTGATAGTGACAGCTCTTTGGATCTCATCTTGAGAGTTGACAGCAACAGATTCCAAATGCAAATAGCACACTTGAAATGAACTCTGGACCTTTTATCTGCTCATTGTAATTGGGATAATGAGGGAAAAACACCCACCTGGCCATGGAACAGCTGAGAAGCCAATTGTCCCATTACTTTCGGTCCCTTAACAAGTGGGAGGCACATATGCAAACTGTTGTAATTCCTACACCGTTCACCTGATTTGGATGTAAATACACTTGTTAAGGGACCGAAAGTAATGGGACAATTGGCTTCTCAGCTGTTCCATGGCCAGGTGGGTGTTTTTCCCTCATTATCCCAATTACAATGAGCAGATAAAAGGTCCAGAGTTCATTTCAAGTGTGCTATTTGCATTTGGAATCTGTTGCTGTCAACTCTCAAGATGAGATCCAAAGAGCTGTCACTATCAGTGAAGCAAGCCATCATTAGGCTGAAAAAACAAAACAAACCCATCAGAGAGATAGCAAAAACATTAGGCGTGGCCAAAACAACTGTTTGGAACATTTTTAAAAAGAAGGAACGCACCGGTGAGCTCAGCAACACCAAAAGACCCAGAAGACCACGGAAAACAACTGTGGTGGATGACCGAAGAATTCTTTCCCTGGTGAAGAAAACACCCTTCACAACAGTTGGCCAGATCAAGAACACTCTCCAGGAGGTAGGTGTATGTGTGTCAAATTCAACAATCAAGAGAAGACTTCACCAGAGTGAATACAGAGGGTTCACCACAAGATGGAAACCATTGGTGAGCCTCAAAAACAGGAAGGCCAGATTAGAGTTTGCCAAATGACATCTAAAAAAGCCTTCACAGTTCTGGAACAACATCCTATGGACAGATGAGACCGAGATCAACTTGTACCAGAGTGATGGGAAGAGAAGAGTATGGAGAAGGAAAGGAACTGCTCATGATCCTAAGCATACCACCTCATCGGTGAAGCATGGCGGTGGTAGTGTCATGGCGTGGGCATGTATGGCTGCCAATGGAACTGGTTTTCTTGTATTTATTGATGATGTAACTGCTGACAAAAGCAGCAGGATGAATTCTGAAGTGTTTCGGGAATATTATCTGCTCATATTCAGCCAAATGCTTCACAACTCATTGGACGCCGCTTCACAGTGCAGATGGACAATGACCCAAAGCAGACTGCAAAAGCAACCAAAGAGTTTTTTAAGGGAAAGAGTGGAATGTTATGCAATGGCCAAGTCAATCACCTGACCTGAATCCGATTGAGCATGCATTTCACTTGCTGAAGACAAAACTGAAGGGAAAATGCCCCAAGAACAAGCAGGAACTGAAGACAGTTGCAGTAGAGGCCTGGCAGAGCATCACCAGGGATGAAACCCAACGTCTGGTGATGTCTGTGTGTTCCAGACTTCAACCTGTAATTGACTGCAAAGGATTTGCAACCAAGTATTAAAAAGTGAAAGTTTGATTTAGGATTATTATTCTGTCCCATTACTTTTGGTCCCTTAACAAGTGGGAGGCACATATGCAAACTGTTGTAATTCCTACACCGTTCACCTGATTTGGATGTAAATACCCTCAAATTAAAGCCGCCAGTCTGCAGTTAAAGCACATCTTGTTTGTTTCATTTCAAATCCATTGTGGTGGTGTATAGAGCCAAAAATGATGGAATTGTGTCGATGTCCCAATATTTATGGACCTGACTGTATATTTTTAGGCCCCTTTCACATGGGGCAGACCCGCCAGCAGATCCATTTGCTCAACGGGAAGGGGGGGGGAATGTCTCTGCTTATCCCCATTGAGCAAGCTGATGGTAGCTGCTTTTTCCTATGGGGCGGTCAGGCAGAAACAGATTGCATGTCCATTTCCACTTGACTGTCATCTGATCCACCAGATGGATGGGGGACGGATCCTTATCTGTCTGTTTTTGGTGTACAGGATTGGATGCCGGCGGGTATCAGTGGACACTTGACCGTTGACACCCGCCGGTTCATAAAGGTCTATGGATGGTCCGATCGGGTCAGCCTGAAAAACTGGTGAAACCGATCGGACTGTCAGTGTGAAAGGGACCTTAGCCATAAAGAGTTTCATTTCCCTATCAATCAGGGGCAGACTGACAACTCATGGGGCCCCCGGGCAATAGGGGATCATGGGGCCCCTGTGTCCTTCCCAAACTCAAAAAAGCCTAGGAAAAAGGTACCAGTGGCATCTCATGGGGCCCCCTACTGACCCCGGGCCCTCGGGCAGAGCCTGAGTTTCCAAATGGTCAGTCCACCCCTGCTATCAATACATACAGTACAAATGTATCATTTCTGGTATTTCAATATTATTTTTTGCACAGCAGGGATGATGAATCTAGTTGTAGAACTGAAATGATGAGACATTTCTCTTGTTTGAATGAATCAACTTCATTGTGGGATAAAATAGCCTCCCTCTTCAATAGAAAACCATCACTCCGATCATCCTTTTAACAAGTTTATACTGAGAAATTGGGTGCACTAAGCTGATTGGCTTACAGTGCTGCCCCTCCCTCTCCTGCACTCCTCCCATGCAGGGATTACCAGAAAGTAACATGAAGACAAATACAGACGGTTAAGGTGGTTATAACCCTTACATATAGCCAGTGAAGGGACTATCCTCGGGTGATACACAGAGATTAAATAAAGTTGTACCTATTTACTTGCAGTATTCTCTTCTCATTTTTTTTCAGCCAGACTAACTATATAAAAGGGTGGAGCTTCGGCGTGTGACGTAACCACGTTCTGGAGGGACGGCGGCCATTTTTCTGGTTGGAAACTTTGTTCAATGCTGATTACTGGATGGGAATATTTTTTAAGGCCTTTAAAGATCTTATGAAAGGAAGATTGAATCTTATCCTGGGGAGGATTGTCAGCCTCATCATCTGCACTACTGATCCCTCTTTTGGGCTGCGTTTATTGACCGGGGTGTTTCGGTCAGAACATCTGGTAAGGGGCTTATATGGGTGCCTTGGTGATGGTGGATCATGCCGAACTCCTCTTTGTGCAATATATCCAAACTTTTGAATATTTGGACCTTATGATTATCTATTATGATATAGATTAGCGCCGCATTTTTCACTGTTTATAAGACTAACTATGTAAAATCCATTTAAAGTGCTAAATTTATAAGCTTGTCTGAGAGTTCAGAAAAAGGGGGCGGAGAGCTGAAGGTTACACTCTGCAGAGCTCAGAGAGGAGAGCTCTGAGAGCTGATTGGAGGGAAGGGACACACCCCCCTTCACACAGCTCACAGGAACAGAACTGAGACTGTCAATCTGCTGGAGGTCCCTCCTCTGTCACCATTTTTTCAGAAGTGATTCATGCTGATAGCAGAGGAATGAGGCAGCCGACAGAAATGACACTTGGTGCTCTGGATTGAGGCAATTACACACTATAGAGCAGTGGTTCTTAACCTTGTTGGAGGTACTGAACCCCACCAGTTTCATATGTGCATTCACCAAACCCTTCTTAATTGGAAAAATAAAACATGATTTTTAAAATTCAAAACATAGGTATATATTTATACATAGGTGCACAAAATGAACAAAACCGTTAATAACAAAGAACAAAACCATTAAAACATGATTTTCACACAAAAACATAATAATGAATATTTACTGCACAAAACATATGAGTCGGGTGTGGGTCTTCACCTCTGCCGAACCCGCGAGACTGACTCACCGAACCCCTGGGGTTCGATCGAACCCAGGTTAAGAACCACTGCTATAGAGGGATATGCTTTGTTCATATTTCATATCTGAAGTTTACAGCCACTCCAAGCTAGCTGTATTAAAAAAATTGATCTAATGGTTTTCAAAAAATATATATAACTGAATCTCAGCTCTAAATTTGTTGGAAGTGCTTAATTGACTGGTCATCTATATTATGTATGTGGCTCACAGAAGTCATTCTGCCAGTGAAATCGAAGGCCTCCATGGAACGGAGAAATGATTTGACCCTTATTGTCCCCAGACGCAGAGAGGAAATTGTAGTCAAAACATTTTCGCAGTGCAGTGCCTGGTGAGAAAGTCACCTCTGAAGTAATAATTACTTTCTGGGGATGGCTGGAAAATCATAAATCTCTCCGGCCATTACTCTATCTGTTCTCTGTCCAATTATAAGCAGACCCAGACTGATAATCCAGGGTGTCTCTGCCTAAGCTTTCCAAGATTTCCATCAGCAAGTTCCTTCCACGGCGTTACATGAGCAACAGCACGATTCTGACTCCGCTTATACCACTGGATTACAGCGGCGGGACACATTCGAAGATCGTGGTTCCTTGGTGTAATAATAGGTATAGGGATGCAGATTACTGGTCAGGGAAGTGTTGGGACTTATCAAGAAAGATTTATTGCAGACTTTGTGCCATTATTATTAACCTTTTACTACAAAGACTTCTTAAAGACAATGTTTGGGGCTCCAAACAGGGGCGGACTGGCAACTCATGGGGCCCCTGGGCAATAGGGGATCATGGGGCTCCTGTGACCTTGCCCAAACTCAAAAAAGCCTATGAAAAAGGTACCAGGGGCATCTCATGGGGCCCCTACTGACCCCGGGCCCTCGGGCAGTGCCCGAGTTTTCAAATGGTCAGTCCGCCCCTGGCTCCAAAGTTGATATTCTCTGTTCTAGTGGTATGGGACATTGTTGGGCTGAAAATAATAAGCCGTGGTTCACACTGGGTGCAGCTTTGAAGTCATGCTACTTCAGCGGAATTTCAAAGCTGCCGAGCAGTGCGACTTCATGTTTGGCTTGCCGACATCTGTGCGACTTCATAAATACGGTGGTAGATTACTCACAAAGTTCGTTATATTTGTCACAATTGTTTTGGATTTTCACATATTTGATGGATGGACTTTTTTTTGTATGTAGAAGAATTATTCACATTTTTTTGAAATTTGATATATGGACATTATATATGTTGATTTAGCGCACTCTTATATTTGATTTAATTTGATTTTCCATTGTGTGTGGAGTTGCTGCTGTATAGCTTGAGGGGTGTGGCGCTTTTCTAAATACCAATTTGTTAAAACAGATGTCAATACAAGTCACACATGAAATTGCACAAAAATAGTGCAGGAACATTTTTCAAAGTCACTGCGACTCAAGTTGCACTGATTTAACCGATTCCATAGCGGCAATTGGGGTGTGACTTATCATGCAACTTTGACCTGTCAAGTTGCATGACAAGTCGCACCCAGTGTGAAGGCAGGCTAACACAGAGTAACACTTGAACGACATCAATGACAACTGGGAACTTAATACCACCACCACTGGCACACAGGGTCTCAGAGCAATGGCACTCAAACTGTCTGAGAACAAAACTATGTTGCAGCATGGAATTCCAGACCTATGGCACATTGGCACTTGCTTGGTGTCTCAGAACTAAGGCTTGGTCTCATAGAAGAATGACAAAATAACAGTTGTTTGGTGTCCTACAACTATGGCACACTCACACTTGCTTGGTGTCCCAGAACTATGGAACACTGATTCATGCTTGGTGTCCCAGAACTATGGAACACTGATGCATGCTTGGTGTCCCAGAACTATAACACACTGATTCATGCTTGGTGTCCCAGAACTATGACACACTGATTCATGTTTGGTGTCCCAGAACTATGGCACACTGATTCATGCTTGGTGTCCCAGAACTTTAACACACTGATTCATGCTTGGTGTCCCAGAACTATGGCACACTGATTCATGCTTGGTGTCCCAGAACTATGGCACACTGATTCATGCTTGGTGTCCCAGAACTATGGCACACTGATTCATGCTTGGTGTCCCAGAACTATGGCACACTGATTCATGCTTGGTGTCCCAGAACTATGGCACACTGATTCATGCTTGGTGTCCCAGAACTATGGCACACTGATTCATGCTTGGTGTCCCAGAACTATGGCACACTGATTCATGCTTGGTGTCCCAGAACTATAACACACTGATTCATGCTTGGTGTCCCAGAACTATGGCACACTGATTCATGCTTGGTGTCCCAGAACTATGGCACACTGATTCATGCTTGGTAAATTTAATCAATGACACAGTTGTTTGGTGTCCTAGAACTACAGCACAACAGCACATGCTTTATGTCCTAGGACTATGGCACACTGATGCATGCTTGGTGTCCCAGAACTATGGCACACTGATTCATGCTTGGTGTCCCAGAACTATGGCACACTGATTCATGCTTGGTGTCCCAGAACTATGGAACACAGATTCATGCTTGGTGTCCCAGAACTATGGCACACTGATTCATGCTTGGTGTCCCAGAACTATGGCACACAGATTCATGCTTGGTGTCCCAGAACTATGGCACACTGATTCATGCTTGGTGTCCCAGAACTATGGCACACTGATTCATGCTTGGTAAATTTAATCAATGACACAGTTGTTTGGTGTCCTAGAACTACAGCACAACAGCACATGCTTTATTCCAGACCTATGGCACATTGGCACTTGCTTGGTGTCTCAGAACTAAGGCTTGGTCTCATAGAAGAATGACAAAATAACAGTTGTGTGGTGTCCTACAACTATGGCACACTTGCTTGGTGTCCCAGAACTATGGCACACTGATTCATGCTTGGTGTCCCAGAACTATGGCACACTGATGCATGCTTGGTGTCCCAGAACTATGGCACACTGATTCATGCTTTGTGTCCCAGAACTATGGCACACTGATTCATGCTTTGTGTCCCAGAACTATGGCACACTGATTCATGCTTTGTGTCCCAGAACTATGGCACACTGATGCATGCTTGATGTCCCAGACCTATGGCACATTGATTCATGCTTGGTGCCCCAGAACTATGGCACACTGATGCATGCTTTGTAAATTTAATCAATGACACAGTTGTTTGGTGTCCTAGAACTACAGCACAATGGCACATGCTTTGTGTCCTAGGACAATGGCACATTGATGCATGCTTAGTGGTGTCCTAAGACTATGGCACACTGACAATTGCTTGGTGCCTGAGAACAATGACACAGTAACAGTTGTTTGGTGTCCTAGTACTATGGTCCACTGGTGCAAGCTCAGTGTCCTAGAACTATGGCATATTGATGCATGTTTGGTGTCCTAGAACTATGGCATATTGATGCATGTTTGGTGTCCTAGAACTATGGCATATTGATGCATGTTTGGTGTCCTAGGACTATGGTATATTGATGCATGTTTGGTGTCCTAGGACTATGGTATATTGATGCATGTTTGGTGTCCTAGGACTATGGTATATTGATGCATGTTTGGTGTCCTAGGACTATGGCATATTGATGCATGTTTGGTGTCCTAGGACTATGGCATATTGATGCATGTTTGGTGTCCTAGGACTATGGCATATTGATGCATGTTTGGTGTCCTAGGACTATGACACATTATTATTATTATTATACAGGATTTATATAGCGCCAACAGTTTGCTCAGAGCTGTACATTATAATGGGAGACAGTACACGAGACAGTGCAGTAACAATACAATACAATACACGAGGGGTTCGAGGGCCCTGCTCTTTGGAGCTTACAATCTAGGAGGGAGGGGATAGTGGTACAGGAGGAAATAGCTGTGGGGGATGGAGTGGTGGGAAGAGCGGAGGAGATGGGCAATTAGGTGAGGGTGGGGTAGGCTTCTCTGAAGAGATGAGTTTTCAGGGTGCGACTAAAGGTGAGGAGGGTAGGTGACAGTCTGATGGATTGGGGTAGTGAGTTCCAGAGGATGGGGGAAGCCCTGGAAAAGTCCTGAAGACAGGCATGGGAGGAGGAGACCAGGGAACTAGAGAGAAGGAGGTCTTGTGAGGAGCGGAGAGTACATTTTGGGTGGTAGGTGGATATCAGGTCGGTGATGTAGTTTGGGGCAGTATTATGAACAGCTTTGTACGTCAATGTTAATAATTTGAATTTTATGTGTTAGGCAATCGGAAGCCAGTGGAGGGATTGGCAGAGGGGGGTGGCAGATACAGAAAGGTTAGTAAGGTGGATGAGTCTGGCTGCAGAATTCAGGATGGACTGAAGTGGGGATAGCCTGTGTTGGGGTAGGCCGGTGAGGAGGGAGTTACAGTAGTCAAGTCATGATATGATAAGGGAGTGAATGAGTTGCTTTGTAGATTCTGGAGTTAGGAACGTGCGTATTTTGGAGATGTTGCGGAGGTGGAGTCTGTATGAATTTGTCAGCGATTGGACCTGGGGCTGGAAAGACAGATTGGAGTCTAGAATGACACCTAGTACTCTGGCTTGCGGGGTGGGGCTGATGGTGGCGTTGTTGGTCGTGATGGAGAGAATGGGGGGGGGGCTGGGGGGAAAGCTAGGAGCTTGGTTTTGGAAAGGTTTAATTTGAGGAAGTGGAGTAACATCCATTCTGATATGTCGTTCAGGAGGCTAGTGATTCGGGCGGAGAGTGAAGGGGTGAGGCGGGGGGTAGAGAGATAGATTTGAGTGTCATCGGCATAGAGATGGTAGTTGATGCATGCTTGGTGTCCTAAGACTATGGCACACTGATACTTGCTTGGTGTCCCAGAACTATGGCTCATTGAGCCACAATACGTATCCTAGGACTATGCCACACTGGCTCTTGCTTGGTTTCCTAGGACTATGGCACACTGGTACATGCTTGGTGTGATACGTCTATGGCACACAGACAGTGACAGGGCAACAGTTGTTTGGTGTTCTAGAACTATGGCACACTGTCAAATGCTAGCTGACATAAGGACTATGGTACAATAAAACTTGCCTGGAGTACTGAAATTGACTCTTAAAATTCCAGAATAATGACATATTAGCTCACGTGTAAGGGGGATGTGTGAGTGGGCAGATGTTGGCACCAAATTGTGTCCGTCCTGCCCAGGTTCTTCTTGGATAGAATAGTCACCCACCTGTTGTTTCTAGAAACACTCTGCCATTTTGTGTCACACTTCCCGCTCCCCATATCCCTGGTCAGAGGTCTTAATATTCAGAATCAAGGAATGTCCACACACAGATTCACAGATTCACTTCCAGCACTTTACTGCAACTTAATATCTTCCCATAACTTCCTGTGACATATCACATTTGACATTCGAGCAGAACCTTTGGCATGGAATGCCACATGTAAGGTTAGACATTCTGTTGCAGTCATTTCAGTGCAGAAAACAACCACACATCCCAGGTCAACAATCCAGAATTGCGCCCACTTCCCTCCAGTGTTAACACATGCTTTTGATGGTTGTACCACCCTGCATCCATTCTTTTCCCCTTTGCTTCACTGCCCCCAGGGCAGTTGTCCCTCCTGCCCACCCCTTGACCTGGCCTTGCACACATCTTTTAGTTAACCCCTTGGTGCTGGTGCCTCCCAGCCCTTTAAGGGGTTTGTGATGCCAGGAGGCGGGGCGGGGTTTAGGGTCATGTGACTGGCATTATTGGCTGTCACAGCGATCACAGGGTCGGAAAGGTCCCGATCACAAGTAGTGATTGGGACCTTTTCTTGAGGCGCCGGTAAATGTGCTGGAAGTGCGCAGGGCACTCACGGCACATGTTTATTTACTTTTGGTACACAGATATGCGGCCGCTCGGCATTAAGGCCCAGCCACCGAGAGGCCGCATATTTGTGTACTGACAGCGTCAACAAGCTTAACTATCTTACCTCTATTCCTTGGGAGCACCATAGTATTAGGTCCCACATATACGAAGTCCCCAGCATTAAGATTTTATAAGCAAGTCACAGGACCTGCAGCTGAGAGTCTGGGGCATGCTCACACATGATAGATTCATGCCCATATTACTCACATGTGAGGATTCTGTCCAGGCCCCCATGGTCTTACACATCCTGCTACAGGACATATAGAAGGTCAGGGGAGACAGGGCAACTACAGTTTTCCCTCACATGATCTGTACCACCTTGCCCAGGACTTCAGCCCTGCACAGGGACCTTTAGATCAGCACAGTACACAATTGTATCTTTGCAACTCTGGGGTGTCCTGTTCCATATTCCATTTACACTGTGTTCCACTTACAGCTGATATTTATATGGACACTAACTCCACCCACAACATCACTAGAGGAGGGATTTTTTAAAAAGGGGAGCTAACACCTGCTTACAACGTTCCCCTTACCATGCCATACTGGCAACATCACCATCTAGTGGCAGGCGAGCTAACTGCACCCATATACACTTGTATGCCAAGAAGAGTGACACACTGACACTTGGATGCCCAGAATAATGACAAAGTGACATTTGGGAATCCCAGAGCACTTATACCTTGGGATCAGGAATAACTGCACACTGACACTCGCTTTGTGTCCTAGGACCATGGAACAATAACACTTGTTTGAACTATTGGTGTTCTAAAACTATGGCATTTTTCTGCTATCCTTGAACTATGGCACATTTCCGCTTGGTGTCCTAGAACTGTGGGACAATGACCACATGGAAAATGGTGTTCTAGATCCAAGATATAGTGACAGTTGATTGGTGTTGTAGAATTATGGCAGAGTGACGCTTGTTTTGTGCTCTAGATCTATGGCACAGTGACACGCGTTTGGTTTTCTAGCACAGTGATACTCAATTTGGTGTCCTAGAACTATGGTAGAGCGTGACTTGGTGTCCTAGAACTTTGGCAGCACCATTTGTTTCATAGAACTATGTCACAGTGATGCTTGGTGTCCTAGCACTATAACACGGTGACACTTGTTTGGTTTCTGAGAACTATGGTAGAGCGTGACATGGTGTCCTAGAACTATGGCAGAGCGTGACTTGATGTCCTAGAACAATGGCAGAGCGTGACTTGGTGTTCTAGAACTTTGGCAGCACCATTTTTTCATAGAACTATGTCACATTGATGCCTGGTGTCCTAGCACTATGACACGGTGACACTTGTTTGGTGTCTGAGAACTATGGTAGAGCGTGACATGGTGTCCTAGAACAATGGCAGAGCGTGACTTGGTGTCCTAGAAATATGGCAGAGCGTGACATGGTGTCCTAGAACTATGGCAGAGCGTGACTTGGTGTCCTAGAACAATGGCAGAGTGTGACTTGGTGTTCTAGAACCTTGGCAGCACCATTTGTTTCATAGAACTATGTCACAGTGATGCTTGGTGTCCTAGCACTATGACACGGTGACACTTGTTTGGTGTCTGAGAACTATGGTAGAGCGTGACATGGTGTCCTAGAACTATGGCAGAGCGTGACATGGTGTCCTAGAACTATGGCAGAGCGTGACTTGGTGTCCTAGAACTATGGCAGAGCGTGACTTGGTGTCCTAGAACAATGGCAGAGCGTGACTTGGTGTCCTAGAACAATGGCAGAGCATGACTTGGTGTTCTAGAACTTTGGCAGCACCATTTTTTTCATAGAACTATGTCACAGTGATGCTTGGGGTCCTAGCACTATGACACGGTGACACTTGTTTGGTGTCTGAGAACTATGGCGCAGTGCCTTTTATAACTTCCAATGAGCTGTACTAAAAGCACATACAATGTTATCTTTCTTCTGTAAACTGCTAATTCTTCCAACCCCCATGTCATGGATGCAAGCTCTCTAGTATTTGTCCAGTATTAGACATTTCATTTCTTTAGTATGTCTGTCATGTCTTCTATGGCAAGGTTATCTCCCTGGTTGATCATCAGACAGCTGGCCAGCCTGGCCAGTATGGAAGCACAGCTGTGATTTTTATGCTATCCTTGAACTATGGCACATTTCCACTTGGTGTCCTAGTACTGTGGGACAATGACCACATGGAACATGGTGTTCTAGATCCAAGATATAGTGACAGTTGATTGGTGTTGTAGAATTATGGCAGAGTGACGCTTGTTTTGTGCTCTAGATCCATGGCACAGTGACACTCGTTTGGTTTTGTAGCACAGTGATACTCAATTTGGTGTCCTAGAACTATGGTAGAGCGTGACTTGGTGTCCTAGAACTTTGGCAGCACCATTTGTTTCATAGAACTATGTCACAGTGATGCTTGGTGTCCTAGCACTATGACACGGTGACACTTGTTTGGTGTCTGAGAACTATGTTAGAGCTTGACATGGTGTCCTAGAACTATGGCAGAGCGTGACTTGGTGTCCTAGAACTATGGCAGAGCGTGACTTGGTGTCCTAGAAATATGGCAGAGCGTGACATGGTGTCCTAGAACTATGGCAGAGCGTGACTTGGTGTCCTAGAACAATGGCAGAGCGTGACTTGGTGTCCTAGAACTATGGCAGAGCGTGACTTGGTGTCCTAGAACAATGGCAGAGCGTGACTTGGTGTTCTAGAACTTTGGCAGCACCATTTTTTTCATAGAACTATGTCACAGTGATACTTGGTGTCCTAGCACTATGACACGGTGACACTTGTTTAGTGTCTGAGAACTATGGTAGAGCATGACATGTTGTCCTAGAACAATGGCAGAGCGTGACTTGGTGTCCTAGAACAATGGTAGAGCGTGACTTGGTGTTCTAGAACTTTGGCAGCACCATTTTTTTCATAGAACTATGTCACATAGATGCTTGGGGTCCTAGCACTATGACACGGTGACACTTGTTTGGTGTCTGAGAACTATGGCGCAGTGCCTTTTATAACTTCCAATGAGCTGTACTAAAAGCACATACAATGTTATCTTTCTTCTGTAAACTGCTAATTCTTCCAACCCCCATGTCATGGATGCAAGCTCTCTAGTATTTGTCCAGTATTAAACATTTCATTTCTTTAGTATGTCTGTCATGTCTTCTATGGCAAGGTTATCTCCCTGGTTGATCATCAGACAGCTGGCCAGCCTGGCCAGTATGGAAGCACAGCTGTGATCCATATAGTAATTCTCTCTCTTCTCTCTTTTTTAAAGGGCTGCTTAGACCAGAGGCCTCCACTTCAGATGTTTTATTGTTCATGTTCCTCTTTCAATGTTTTATCCAACAAGGAAATACCAGACTGGCTACTGCAGTAGTAACATCATTATAGAAGACAGATTAAGGCACCAGTGAAAGCGGACCACTTTAGACAGAGGGGCCCAGGAGCACAGAAGAACAAGATGTTTATACAATGTCTGTGGAGTTACTTTATCCCCCCAGGGAAGGACATTTTATAGAAATGAGAAAATCTGTAATGAGGGCTAAGGTGTTGCTAAGTTTGTGGTATCCATAGTAAATACGTTTAATATTCAGGAAAATCAGCCATGCTTGAGAGAAGTGTCTGAGAATTAAGAAAGAAAGGATTGTCTCATATATCCTACACCATATGGACTTTCTATAGCTTGGTTGGACAAGTATCAGAATTGTTCTGAAATCCTGAATAATATTGAGTAATTGTATTTTGATCTTTACATATCAGTGGGCTATTTTTTTGGCATCTCGAAATGACATTTTTCCATTTTCCATTCTATACTGTATTGTGACCCATACATTTTATAGTAGCCTTCTATAGATCTAGGAGTATGAATAACATCCCTGCTGTAGGACTGCAGATATAAGATCAATTAGCCTCATAAAGCATTTGTTGTCCAGCTATCTTAACCATATTTGTCTTTAAATGGATTGATAAAGAGCAATTACTGTGCAGCACTACTAAACAGGAAAACTATTCTACACCTGAAATACAGTCACCCCCATGTATGCTTGATTCTTTTGGGGATGACTCAGCTGTATGTTGATTCCCTCAGGGATGACTCAGCTATGTGTTTGATGCCCTCATGGATGACCCACCAACAAGTTTGATGCCCTCAGGGATGACCCAACTATACACTCACTGGCCACTTTATTAGGTACTTCTTGTTAGTACTTGGTTGGACCCCCTTTTGCCTTCAGAACTACCTTAATTTTTCATGGCATAGATCCAACAAGGTGTTGGAAACATTCCTCAGAGATTTTGGTCCATACCGACATGATAGCATCATGCAATTGCTGCAGATTTGAAGGCTGCACATCCATGATGCAAATCTCTCATTCCACCACATCCCAAAGGTGCTCCATTGGATTGAGATCTGGTGACTGTGGACTCCATTGGAGCAAAGCAAACTCATTGTCATGTTCAAGAAACCAGTTTGAGATGATTTGAGCTTTGTGACATGGTGCATTATCCTGCATGGTCATCAACAATACTCAGGCAGGCCGTAGCATTTAAACAACGCTCCAATGGTAGTAAGGGGCCCAAAGTGTGTCAAGAAAATATTCCTCACACCATTACACCACCAACCCCAGCCTGAACTGTTTATACAAGGCAGAATGGATCCATGCTTTCATGTTGTTTGCCCCAAATTCTAACCCTACCATTTCAATGTTGCAGCTGAAATTGAGACAATTCAGACCAGGCAACTTTTTCCAGTCTTCTATTGTCCATTTTGGTGAACCTGTGTGAATTATAGCCTCTGTTTTTCTGTTCTTAGCTGACAGGAGTGATACCCAGTGTGGTCTTCTGCTGTTGTAGCCCATCTGTTTCAAGGTTTGTCTTTTTGTGCATTCAGAGATGGTATTCTGCATACCTTGGTTGTAATGAGGGATTGAGTTACCGTTGCCTTTCTATCATCTCAAACCAGTCTGCGCATTCTCCTCTGACCTCTGACATTAACAAGACATTTTTGTCCACACAACTTCCACTCACTGGATATTTTCTCTTTATCGGACCATTCTCTATGAACCCTAGAGATAGTTGTGCATGAAAATCCCAGTAGATCAGCAGTTTTTGAAAGACCAGCGAGTCTAGCACCAACAACCATGCCACGTTCAAAGTCACTTAAATTCCCTTTCTTTCCCATTCTGATGCTCGGTTTGAACTTCAGTAAGTTGTCTTCAGCATGCCTAAATGCCTAAATGCAATTGCCATGTGATTGGCTGATTAGCACCTTGTGCTACCAAGCAATTGAACAGACGTACCTAATAAAGAGGGCCAGCGACTGTATGTTTGATGCCTTCATTGATGCCCTTAGAGATTACCCAATTATATGTGTGATTCCCTTAGGGATGACCCAACTATGTCTTTGATACCCTAAGGGATGACCTAATTGTATGTTTCATGTCCACAGGGATGACCCAACTATATATTTGACTCCTCAGAGATGACCCAACTGTATGTTTTATTCCCTTGGAGCTGACGCAGCTATATGTTTGATTACCTCAGGAGCGACTCAGAAATATGTTTATTCCCTCAGGGATGGCCCAATTATATGTTTGATGCCCTTAGGGATGGCCCATCTACTGTATGTGTTTGATGCCCTCAGGGATGACTCAACTGTATGTTTCATTTCCTCAGGGATGACCCAACTATATGTTTGATTCCCTCGGAGATGATCCAACTATATATTTAATTTCCTCAGGGATAGCCCAACTATATGTTTGATGCCCTCAGGGATGACCCAATTACAGTATTTGTTTTATGCCCACAGGAATGACCCAACTACTGTATGTGTTTGATATCCTCAGGGATGAGTCCAACTGTATGCTTCATGTCCTCAGTGATCTATATGTTTGATTCCCTCGGGGATGACCCAACTATATGTTTGATGCCCTCAGGGATGACCCACCAATAAGTTTGATGCCCTCAGAGATGACCCAACTATTTGTTTGATTCCTCAGGTACGACACAAGGATATGTTTATTTCCCTCATGTATGACTTTTCTTTCCAGTGATAGGCTACAAGCAAGTCCTGAACAAATTTTGTTCTCTAGAGCAGTGAGAATCCCATTTTCAAAAAACATTCAGCTTAAAGTGTGTCAAATGCCCAAACTTTGTTTTTAATAGTGAGCACAGAAGGGGTTAGAATACTTGTCAAGATTTTATTGATATCTGTGTTCTGCACACTGAGCAGAAATGTATCCTCTCTAGTCGTCCTGGTAGTCATTGTAAACATGACTGAGAGCAATGGGAAATATACAGTAGCTGTCACTGGAAGAGGAGGTGCAGGGAAAATCTTCCAGTAAGGACACCTGTTTCAGTGATAATTTAGTGATTTCCTCTTACTTCCTGTTACCCTCCAGACAGTGATTGGACAACCTTCTCTATCCAATTGCATTTAGGAACACTTTAAAAAAAAAGACAAAAAAACAGTCCAGAAACATTAATCTCATGGCATTGGCTGCCACACGGTCATGTTCAGAAAGAACATGGTCACCAGCACTATTGCTCATTCTGAGTTAAGTAAGTGTTACTGCCCCTTGGCTTTGTCTCCTCCACTCTCTATTACAACTACTTGTCGGGGCTCAGCTTACATAGCTTAATAGTTAGTCTGGCTGAAAAAAAAGACAAAAGTCCATCCAGTTCAACCGTGGAAAAAAAAAAGTTATAATCCTATACCCACGGTTGATCCAGAGGAAGGCAAAAAAAACCCCAGCAAAGCATGATCCAATTTTCTCCTACAGGGAAAAAAAATCCTTCCTGATCCCCCAAGAGGCAATCGGATATTCCCTGGATCAACTTTATCTATAAATGTTAGTATCCAGTTATATTCTGTGTAAAGCACTGATACTGGCTTGAGTAGGAAGTGGTGGGTAATGTCTTCATGACTGACTACCTTCTAAGGTCTATGGTCATCTTAAGTAGTCATTCCTTCATCTTTGGCCTCTTTAGAATAGAGGCCTTGTACCCTGGTGTTACACCTTAGACAGCATAGATTTACTATATGCCTAAATGTAAAGAATGATATAATAAGATGATACCATATAAATAGGTAATAATAATATTAACAATAACAACGGTTACTCAGTATCGCCAAAGCAAGCTGCAGCAAACTGGATAGTAAGGTGACCATTTTATACATTGACCTCAAATATTACGATAGCAAAACACAACACACCAACATTTTGGAAATATGTCTCTATATTAGGAACAGAAAACATTGGCCCCCTTTCATTACTCTGCCTTTTATAAGGGTGGAGTTACTGTTGTATTCCTTTGAATCCAAGCCTTCTTTTTATCCAGAATTCATACTGAATAGATTGTATTGTTTCTGGGTTGCATCCATCCCTGGACTTTGAAGGGGGAAAAAAATTAACCCACCCTCATTTCACAAGTATCCAGTTCCTAATAAATGTGATATTTTTGGATTCAAAAGAACAATATTTTTTTATGAATGGGCCCCACTGGTTTAAAATGTTCCTGAAACTATGTCCATAAAGGAAGCTTGGCAGGACTACTTAATGCCTAGAGTCAGATAAATAAAAATACTTACAGGCTAAATCAGCCTTTCTCAAATGAGGTTCCTTCAGAGGTTGATAGGGTTTTCTGAAGCACTAAGCAGTGGTGGATTGAGCTACCACCTAACAGTACCTGCATATTCCTGGAAATCTTCTTTGCATTGTCATGTCCCATAAACTTTTATAGTGCTGTCTCTTGGGAGATGGTCCAATGGGAATCTGTGAGGATCCACTTTGCAGGCTAGGAAAATGCAAGAGTCCTGCATTTCATTGAAGGTGACAACATTGTAACAGGCTATGAGTGTGAAATGTAAATACATACAGTAGCAAGAAAAAGTATGTGAACCCCTTGGGATTACGTGGAGTTTTGCATGAATTGGGCATAAAATGTGCTCTGAACGTCATCTAAGTCACAACAATAAAAGAACACAGTCTGCTGAACATAATACTACACAAACATTAGATGTTGCCATGGTTTAATTGCACATAACATGTAAACATTCACAGTGCAGGGAGGAAAAAGTATGTGAGGCCCTAGCTTAATGACTTCTCCCAGAGCTAATTGGAGCCAGGAGTGAGCCAACCTTGACTCCAATCAGTGTGATGATATTGGATGTGTTGCTGACAGCTGTCCTGCCCTTAAAAAACACACACCTGTTTTGGGTTTACTGGTTTCAAGAAGCACTGTCTGATGTGAACCATGCCTCGCAGAAAAGAGCTCTCAGAAGACCTACGATCAAGAATTGTTGACTTGCATGAAGCTGGAAAGGGTTACAAAAGTGTCTCCAAAAGCCTTGATGTTCATGTGTCCACGGTAAGACAGACTGTCTACAAATGGAGAAAGTTTAGCACTGTTGCTACTCTCCCTAGGCGTGGTCGTCCTGTAAAAATGACTGCAAGAGCACAGCGCAGAATGCTGCATGAGGTAAAGAAGAATCCCAGAGTGTCAGCTAAAGACCTACAGAAATCTCTGGCACATGCTAACATTTTTGTTGACACATCTACAATAAGGAAAACATTAAACAAGAATGGAGTACATGGGAGGACACCACGGAAGAAGCCATTGCTGTCCAAAAAGAATATTGCAGCACGTTTGAAGTTTGCAAAAGAGCACCTGGATGTTCCACAGCACTACTGGCAAAATATACTGTGGACAGATGAAACCAAGATTAAGTTGTTTGGGAAGAACACACAACACTATGTGTGGAGAAAAAAAGGCACAGCACACCAACATCAAAACCTCATCCCCACTGTAAAACATGGCGGAGGGAGCATCATGGTTTGGGGCTGCTTTGCTGCCTCAGGGCCTGGACGGATTGTTGTCATTGATGGGAAAATGAATTCCAGAGTTTATCAAGACATTTTTCAGGAAAACGTACGACCATCTGTCCGCCAACTGAAGCTCCGCAGAGGATGGGTGATGCAACAAGACAATGACCCAAAGCATACAAGTAATTCAACAAAACAATGGCTGCAACAGCACAGAATACGCCTTCTGGAGTGGCCCAGTCAGAGTCCTGACCTCAACCCGATTGAAATGCTGTGGCATGACCTTAAGAGAGCGATTCACACCAGACATCCCAAGAATATTGCTACACTGAAACAGTTTTCTGAAGAGGAGTGGTCCAAAATTACTCCAGATCGTTGTGCAGGTCTGATCTGCAACTACAGGAAACATTTAGTTGAGGTTATTGCTGCAAAGGAGGGTCAACCAGGTATTACGTTCAAAGGTTCACATACTTTTTCCTCCCTGCACTGGGAATGTTTACATGTTATGTGCAATTAAACCATGGCAACATCTAATGTTTGTGTAGCATTATGTTCAGCAGACTGTGTTCTTCTATTGTTGTGACTTAGATGACGTTCAGAGCACATTTTATGCCCAATTCATGCAAAACTCCACGTAATCCCAAGGGGTTCACATACTTTTTCTTGCAACTGTAGCACTACAAAAGTATAAAAATATTCTACTTTTCCTCTGAGACTAGAAAACCTTTAAAGAGACCACAACATGCTCCGGTGCAGAACAAGGAAACAATATCTGTGTATCACCTTTAAACAGAAGAAATGGCAAGTCTGAGTTAAGAAATGCATCTTTGATGAAATAAAGAAATGTGAAGTTTACCCAACATAATGACCCTGATCTGGTTTTAGTCACACCACACCATAAGTTCCTATAGACACCTCTGTTGTTTGATCTGTCAACGGGTTTTTGTTCCTATTCAAACAACAAGCCAAATTGCCCTTTCAAGGACTTAGGACTGGGACCCCCGAGGCACTGAGAGCAAGCAAACCTATTCTGTGTTTAGATAGGAATATTGCCCACTCCCGTAGTAGGAAGGCTGTGTGTCTTACCCAACAGGGTCACCGCAACCTCACCAAATGTGATTTAGGATTTTGAATACTTCTAAATCGCTATTATTATAACATACTTAATCCACTATAAGGGCTTTCCCTCCTCTCCTCTTATTTTTCTGATGGATACCCCAGGAGTTTTCCCTGGCCTTTATCCAGCCCCCTTGGGTAAACCCCACTCAAACCCTGAGGACCACAACCATAAGACCGCTGTCACCTTGCCCTCCTTAACCAGCAAACCACCAATTTTACTCCTGTACTCTTCCAGCAATCCCTTGAACCTTCTTCCCCCACACAAAATGACAGAAGGACATTTTGGAGATGTTATTGGCTATAAGCAGAAAATTAACAAACTAGTCTGTCTAACTTAACGATGATCTCTACAAAGCCGTTCAGACCAAAACCACAGCAGCATATAACACAATCAAAATATCATGATGTGGAGCCGATCAAGGCTTCTTAATTGTGTGTATTACAACACTGCAGTCCTACAAATCCCCCAGCACTCAATAAGAAGCACAGACATCTGAAAGAATGTCATAATTCCCCAAGCAGCAGGTTAGACTTTACACGATTCGGCTCGGGTTTGGGTTGGCAAGGATGTTTGGGGTTTGTAAACAGCTCCAGATTAATATTTTTCACATTAAGTTTTTTCCTGTGCAAGGAACACAATGCTATTTGCAGTGTCAGGTTTATAAAGGCAGAAGTCAAATATGAGACCCAGTTGCCAAGTACTTGTCATAGTTCTTGCATTGTAGCAGGAATCATTCAGTATGAATATGTTTTCATTTCCAACTTCTGCAGAATTGAACATTTCACTCCTAAGAGTTCTTCTGACCTAAAAATATTAGTAGAGATCTTTAAAGGAGCTCTCTGATGGAATCCAAAAATGTAACATGGAAAGGTGTAGAGTGGACAGTGCTTACGATGGGTGTGTTTTTTAATTTAGTCTGGGGTTTGCTTGAATACACCAAGTGTGCCTAATCTGTTGGTTGCTTTTGGAATACCCAACAGTGGCCAATAGGTCCCACCGCTGCCCATTGAAGTTTCACTGCTCCCTAGTTTTTTTCATTCCTAATCCCTCAGAAAGACATTGGCTACACTTTCACTCCATTACCATTTCAAGCTACTGGCAGACCCAGATTAACATAATTGGAGCCTGCAGGGACACACCGATTGGTGTCCTAAGTATCACTTCCTCTGTAAATATCACCAGAACATTTTCATGTTTTACTTGTCCTACCTCAACTTAGTATATTGAGACAATGCAATACACAATTAGGGCATATGAGATATTTGTATTCCTGCTGCTGACAGAGAAAAAGGTGTTGTCAAGAGCTAGAGGGAAGACCTGCCTTCTTAGTCCTACTGTGCCTGTTAGTAAGGCTGGCCTTGCCTATTGGAGGCACTGCTAAGATACTACAGTCCTGCCTGCTTGGCCTTGGAAAAACTCTGTTTCATCCTCACTTCACTGCCTAGTAAGGCAATTGTCTTCCCAAAAGCCATGGGTAGCAAAGACTGCTAGTTGTGTGTACCACTGGGACTCACTACTCTTCCTCATGTGAATCACCTGAGATATTGAAGATGTTCACATACCCTTGTCTTGGAAATTCACTTTTAATGAATTTTTCCTTACCGTGAGTACTCGCAGTTGGATGCGCAGAAGTCCCCCATAAAGCTGTGCGAATCTTGCTGCAGCCGTATCACGCCTTCCACTTACCACGACTGCAGCTAAACTCCACAATTCCTGCGCCTCCAACTGGTTTAGCTATCTCGAGATGTGGGGAAATGGAGCTCCAGTTACCTAGGAATGATCACACGACACTCTCAGGTTGCTGTTGGAATTCACATAGAGAATGTTTTCATTCTCAGCCTCTGGTTTTATTACAAACACACACACGCCCCCCCCCGCCACGCAGGGGGGGGGGTCAGGTCAATCTCCTCCCACAGAACAATGCAATGGGGAGTGTCTATACACAGAATGTACATCCTGATTGGAGCATAGCCTTTCCTTTTATCTATAGTGGAAACCCGTTCTCCCCTTTCCCATGGTGAGCTCTCTGTGGAGAGCAGGCTTCCCATCCTATCAGCTCCTACTAGTATGTCCATTCTCTGTACAAGCATCCTCTAGATTAAACAGTGTCAGTCTGTATCTGAATGGGCCCGATACAATCTTTATTAAAACATATCCATCCAGATACAGTTCAGGTCGGTAATGGCTTGTAAGATATACATGAGCCTACACACGGAGTTCGCACTGCTTGGCGCCTGGCGGTACGAAGTCCATGTGGTACTATGCTGCTGATATGTGGATACAGGCCCGCGGCCTACCACCGGCAGCATTCGCATCGAATGCCGTGGTGGTATACACGCTGGTCTATAAGCGCAGATCTGCCATCTCATCCATTACCGAGCTGAGTACTGTAATACATACATTGTACATGCGCATGGCCCAATTGCAGCCTTCAGAGCTTTAATTAAGCCACATGAGAGACATATGAATAACACTAATATATGACACATTTAAAGCTGTAAATACAAAATTTCCATGACACCCTTGACACCTTCCTTCTTTACCTCTGTTCAGTGAAAACAGAAACACTGAACAGATAGCACTTAAACTTACCAGCAAGGTAGAAGCCATGATCACCTTAATCTCCACAACAATTACAAATGTTGCCTCTTCTTAACAAACGATACCAAAAGGCTACTAATTCAACCTTTGGTTATTTCCCAGATGGAGTGTCAGGGTCCTGTCCATGACAGGAATTCTGGAAGATCTGGCATTTCTGCCAATACTCTACATGGCCGCCGAAGTACACATCAGCCTCATTCTGGTGCCAGACGGCCTTTATAAGGAGGCTCATCACTTCCTCTGGTTGCTGGATGATCTCTAGCTCCCCGTGTCTTCTTCCTGTTTCCTGTGACCTGTGACTTTCTGATACCGACTCAGCTTGCACTTGGACCTGTCTGCTCTACTGAACCCCTGATCTGACCTCGGCTTGGCTAAAGGATACTCTCTCGCTCCTCTGTGTATGACCTTGGCTATCCCATCTGACCACATCTGCTCTGATTCCCACCTGGTACCTTGGCTTGAAGCGGTTATCCAGTAAATCTCTAATTCCGGAAGGGCTTGCATACCACGCACAGGCGCCACCAGTCTGCACTGCAGACCTGTTTCCGTACACCAGCTGTGCTCCTGAGAGGACCACCAACCAGCACTTCTACAGGCGACCTGTGCCACTTTGGGCCTGACTCCCGCTGTCCCACTTTCAGGGGAGTCTGGAACTTAGCTGCAAGGGAAGTCCTCTCTCCACTGGCCTCCACCACCAGGTACGTGATATGGAGCAATACAACTTCTTTCTCATTGACCAGTTTCTTCACAGGCTATCCCTCCTTTCAGCTAACTCATGAATGATGCTGCCAGACACATCCAAATGGTCAGCATTTCTGCCTGGCAGTACTAGAGTTGTTGATTCATATCCCAACCACGGCACCACCTGCCTGGAATTTGCATGTTCACCCTGTGCCTGCGTGAGTTTCCTCCGGGTGCTCCGGTTTGCTCTCACACTCCAAAGACCTGCTGGTCGATTAATTGGCTCCTGTCTTAATTGGCCCTAGTATGTGTATAAATGTGAGTTAGGGACCTTAGATTGTACGCCCCTTCAGGATTAGGGACTGATGTGAATGTACAATATATATGTAAAGCGCAGCATAAATTGACAGTGCTATATAAGTACATGAAATTAGTAATAAATAAACAATACAGTTCAATACAAGAGGGATAGGAGGGCCTGTTCCTTGGAGCTTACAATCTAAGAGGGAGGTGCTAGTGGTACAAAAGATAGTAACTGTGGGGGATGGACTGGTAGGAGGAGTAGAAGGTTCCATTATTAGCTGAGGGCAGGATAGGCTTCCCTGAAGAGAGAGGTTTTCAGAGATTGCCTAAAAGTGGCAGCGTAAGCGATAGTCTGATAAATTGGGGTAGAGAGTTCCAGAGGATTGGAGAAGTCCTGGAGATGAGCATGGGAGGAGGAGACAAGAGAGCTAGAGAGTAGGAGGTTGTGTGAGGAGCAGAGAATACGGTTTGGGTGACACCGGTCAAGGAGATCAGTAGATCGCTGCAATTATTATTATACAGGATTTATTATTATACAGGATTTATTATTATTATTATTATTCAGGATTTATTATTATTATTATTATTATACAGGATTTATTATTATTATTATTATTATTATTATTATTCAGGATTTATTATTATTATTATTATTATTATTATACAGGATTTATTATTATTTTTATTATTATTATTATTCAGGATTTATTATTATTATTATTATTATTATTATTAATATTATAATTCAGGATTTATTATTATTATTATTATTATTATTATTATTATTATTATTATTATACAGGATTTATATATTATTATTATACAGGATTTATGGCGCCAACAGTTTGCTCAGCGCTTTACAATATAACGGGAGACAATACAGTTTAATACAAGAGAGATAGGAGGGCCCTGCTCCTTGGAGCTTACAATCTAGCAATCCTCAGAGAAATAGGAGAAAACTTTTGAATATATGTTATTTTTTTGTTTGTTTGTTTTTGTTTTTGTGTTTAGATACACTTTATGTTAGTCCATAAGAAAAAAAATTAATTTTAGCAGCCGAAATGTTTTTGGTGGACTGGCCCATAAAGAAAACCCTACTGTCAGATCTTCCATACAAAGCTGGCCACCATTCCAGGAGCACCGTTGGTTATGTCACTAATTCGCCTGCGGGCTAAGCCAATCTTCAATATATTATTCAAAGCCCAGAATATCTGGAAAAAATGTAATTTTATTACACGTTCTGCCTGGGACCTCCATCTATCACCCAGAAGCTCATAGGGAGGCAAAAGATTCAGGTAGAAGCTCATTATACGCCTATAAATCATGCAGTCATTGCTGGGCTTGTAAAGCAAATATTTACTTTGCCCTTCCTCCTCTGTGTGAGTCTCCCAGGAACGGTCAGACCGGTTTATGGTGAAATCCTCCATTTCACTTAACCCTGTCCAATCTGCGGACAGAGGCTAATTACCGTGATTGATGGCCCAGCCGTCCACTCGCTACTCCTGAACACACTTTCCTTTCCTGTCATAAATATGGTTCACTGGCTACCGGCTACGATGCGGTGAAACTGATGGCGCCAAGTTAAAAAAATCCGCCGTGCAGAATCGCGAAATGTGAAATATTATGTACGCGCACGTCTCACTTCTCCGTGAACTCCGTGATCGATGCGACCTCCAAGCTGGTTACATCATCAGGATTTAAAAAAAACAATTCATTTATTGGACGGTTGCTATGGCTTTGTCATATCTTTTTTCTTTTTCCTGTCTGTGCGTTCTTGAAATACATAACTTGACTCAGGTTTACAGTGTCTGAGTTATGATTCTGCAGGAAAAAAAAAGTATTTCTTGCCATAAATTTCTTTTGCTAAAATGTCCGGATTGAAATAGGAACCTTGAGAAGAAAAAGTCAATGTTAAAGAATCTTCTGTTGAGACTGACTTAGGACAAACATATAGTAAGTAAATGATGGCCAGGGGCGGACTGACAACTCATGGGGCCCCCGGGCAATAGGGGATCATGGGGCCCCTGTGTCCTTGCCCAAACTCAAAAAAGCCTATGAAAAAGGTACCAGAGACCAGGGGCGGACTGACCATTCGAGCACTCGGGCACTGCCCGAGGGCCTGGGGTCAGTAGGGGGCCCCATAAATTGCCCCTGGTACCTTTTATAGGCTTTTATGGATGTGTTTTGAGTGTGGGCAAGGACACAGGGGCCCCATGATCCCCAATTGCCCGGTGGCCCCATGAGTTGTCAGTCTGCCCCTGCCAGGGGCATCTCATGGGGCCCCCTACTGACCCCGGGCCCTCAAGCAGTGCCCGAGTTTCCAAATGGTCAGTCCGCCCCTGATGATGGCTTTGTTCTGGTCAGCAGAGGACTGGGCAGGGGGGCGATTGCCCCCTGGGTCAGTGCTAATTTATTATTTATTTCAGGTACTTATATAGCGCCGTCAATTTACGCAGCGCTCTACATATATATTGTACATTCACATCAGTCCCTAACCCTCAAGGGGCGTACAATCTAAGGTCCCTAACTCACATTCATACATACACATACTAGGGACAATTTAGACAGGAGCCAATTCACCTACCAGCATGTCTTTGGGGTGTGGGAGAAAACTGGAGTGGAAACCCATGCAGGCACAGGGAGAACATGCAAACTCCAGGCAGGTGGCGCCATGGTTGGGATTTGAACCAACGACCCTAGTACTGCCAGGTGGAAGTGCTAACCATTTAGCTACTGTGCTAATAAAATATGTTGATCAACAAAAGAACCCTCAAAGTGATTCAGTAGTGCAATATATATATATATATATATATATATATATATATATATATATATATATATATATATATATATTGTGACAGTGTGGCAATCTGTCACGATATAAAAAGGACATTTCACCTGGGATTCTCAGCAAGGCAGGTTGAGGGGCTCCAGGGTACTTGTTTGATGCAGAGGAAAGTGGCTTTTCACTTTCCTCATTTGTTCGTAAAGTCCATTTTGGGACCTGGAGCCTGGAGATTTCAAAGTGATTTGGGAGGGATGAAATCTCCAATCCTGGGACCAGGTTTTGGGAATGGCCAGGACACTGATTGCACATGTGTGTGCAGGCCATTTTGTAGAGGCCTAACCATGTTTCTGGGCTCCACTCTGGAAGACAGGAGGTCACTGCCTTGGAGTCAGGAGAGCTTCACCAAGGAGAGGTGGAAGCCAGAGTAGCTGTGTGCTAGTGGCTAGCTGTGTGCGAAACAACAATTTGGAAAAGAGTCTGCAGGAGACAGACGTAAGCCTGAAGTGGAAGGCCAGAAGAGGATTGTATGTATAAGCCAAGAGGCTAAAAGTCGGTTTTGGAAGAATGATATGCTGAAAACCCCTGTGAGGGAAATTGTTTGCTTTGGATTTATGGAACTTTTCCTTTGAATAAAAGTGGGCTAAAATGGCCCTTAACCCCTTCACGCCGGATCGTCCCGGTGTGAAGAGGAGTTCCTGCGCCGGTCACATGATCGGGAAAGGTCCCGATCACAAGAGGAGACCGGGACCTTTCAGTGAGTACCCTACATGTGTGCTGGGAGCACGCAGGGCGCGTGCTCTCAGCACATATGTATTTTGTATATTGAACGCAAATGTGCGGCCGCACGGCGTCTAGGCCCAGACGCCAGGAGGCCACACATTTGCGTGCGGCCGGCATGAAGGGGTTAAAAAGAAAGTGAGTTGCTGTGTTCTTTAAAAAGCTCTACCACTTGATGCGAGTTCCCTCAATATACATATGAATGTGAATAAATAAGTAAGTGATCATTCACCAAAAAGTGAAAAATAAAATAAAAAAGTCCATAAAATATATCTTTTCCACCAAATGAATCTTCTAATTCCCAAAAAGAAATCACCACGTGCAAAAGGATGGCGTCCCCCCACGTGGTGATTTCTTTTTGGGAAATAGAAAATTCATTTGGTGGAAAAGACATTTTATGGACTTTTTTATTTTATTTTTCACTTATGTTGAATGATCACTTATTTATTTATTCGCATGTATACATATTTTTTTTTCGCTACTCAATCACTTTCAGGGTTCTTTTGTTGATCATAATAATTTGTTTAGAAGTGGCAGTATTGTTTACCAGAAATTATCACTATTTATTTATTTTATTTATGATTTGGATTTCATCAGGCATCTAGTGCAAACGTTTTTTGTTTAAATAAAATATGTTGGACCGGTGGCCCTAAGATGAGATGCTACTTCATAAAGACGATGACTGACGTGCTGAAATTTACAGTATGGTAGGTCAGTCTGCCACCTTTGTTTTAGAAAAATAAAGGACAGGGGCTGGAGATGGTCAGGTCAATCATGGGCACAAACTTACTTTGCTCTGGGTTAAGTGTACACAATGCACAGAGTGCAGAGGACAGGAGTTCATAATGCACAGAGTGCGGAGGACAGGAGTTCATAATGCACAGAGTGCAGAGGACAGGAGTTCATAATGCACAGAGTGCAGAGGACAGGAGTTCATAATGCACAGAGTGCAGAGGACAGGAGTTCATAATGCACAGAGTGCAGAGGACAGGGGTTCATAATGCACAGAGTGCAGAGGACAGGGGTTCATAATGCACAGAGTGCAGAGGACAGGAGTTCATAATGCACAGAGTGCGGAGGACAGGAGTTCATAATGCACAGAGTGCGGAGGACAGGAGTTCATAATGCACAGAGTGCGGAGGACAGGAGTTCATAATGCACAGAGTGCGGAGGACAGGAGTTCATAATGCACAGAGTGCGGAGGACAGGAGTTCATAATGCACAGAGTGCGGAGGACAGGAGTTCATAATGCACAGAGTGCGGAGGACAGGGGTTCATAATGCACAGAGTGCGGAGGACAGGAGTTCATAATGCACAGAGTGCGGAGGACAGGGGTTCATAATGCACAGAGTGCGGAGGACAGGAGTTCATAATGCACAGAGTGCAGAGGACAGGAGTTCATAATGCACAGAGTGCAGAGGACAGGGGTTCATAATGCACAGTGTGCAGAGGACAGGAGTTCATAATGCACAGAGTGCAGAGGACAGGGGTTCATAATGCACAGAGTGCAGAGTACAGGAGTTCATAATGCACAGTGTGCAGAGGACAGGAGTTCATAATGCACAGTGTGCGGAGGACAGGAGTTCATAATGCACAGAGTGCGGAGGACAGGAGTTCATAATGCACAGTGTGCGGAGGACAGGAGTTCATAATGCACAGTGTGCAGAGGACAGGAGTTCATAATGCACAGAGTGCAGAGGACAGGAGTTCATAATGCACAGGGATCAGGAGTACACAAGACACAGAGTGCAGGGGTCAAAAGTGTGTAATGCACAAAGTTCAGGGGTCAGTAATGCATTATGCAAAGAGTGCTGGGGTTAGGAATAAGTATTGTGCAGAGTGCATTGGTGTACGGGTTAAAAGTGTGTAATGCACAAAGTTATTATTATTATTATACAGGATTTATTATTATTATTATTCTTATTATACAGGATTTATATGGCGCCAACAGTTTGCTCAGCGCTTTACAATATAAAGGGAGACAATACAGCAACAATATACTTCAATACAAGAGGGTTAGGAGGGCCTGATCCTGGGAGCTTACAATCAAAGAGGGAGGGGCTAGTGGTACAAAAGGTAATAACTGTGGGGGATGGACTGGTAGGAGGAGTAGAAGATTCTGTTATTAGCTGAAGGTAGTGTAGCAGGCTCCTTGTACAAGAGGATTCAGAAGATCCTTCCCCTCCCTCCCCTATTTGTAAAATCTGGGCATTCTGCCAAGTTCATGATTCATCCACTCAGCAAAGGAGGATGGGGGGGGGGGGGAAGCAGGAAGTGAAGGGGAGAACAGAGAGACACGAGGCTGGAGAAAAGACAGGGACATGTGGAGCCCGTCCAAGCAGAGGAGGAGGCACTACAGCACCCAGTGCGGATAGAGGGACCCTGCTGTGTGTTCAGAGTCTGGTGAGCTGTCCCCCTGGAGAGAGTAAGACACACCATTCACACTTTGCATATAGACTGGGACATCCGCACCCCACTGCTGGGATCTCACCCATCCGGGGCCCTGTGCAAGCCACAGATCCCCCTGCCTGCTTTGCCCCTCACCACCAGTGTAATTGAGACTGTCTGCCCCGGGGACTGACACATACTGGGAGATTGCATCCGGCGACTGCCCCTGGTCTTGGGGTGCTTTGTGTTGCTTCTAGACACTGAGGTTGGACCCTCTCAGCCCAGAAACCTAGTGAAATCTGATGTAACCCACACCAGCTGAAACTCCAAATAAGCCTTCAGCTGCTATTTACTTCAAGGACTAAACGTGCACCAACTAGAGCTCCACCGTTACAAGGACTAGAGTGGGGGAATCTGGCTTAGTAGCCTTATTAGAGGTACCTCTTTATTGCATTCTGTCCTGACTCTGAGGTGATTTTTGGCTAACGCCCCTCAGAAGCAGAATCATACACCGGTGTGGGTAATACATTTCATTGATAGAGTATAAGTAAGTTTATTTGTTTGATATCAGTTGTATTCTGCTTAAAGTGCGACTCTGCCACCCGGAGATTTCTGGCTGTGAAGCCCTCTAGTGGCAGACCAAAGTTACTGCATTGCATAAAAGAAGAAAAGTAAGTTTTGGAAGTTGAAAGGGGAACCCCACCCCTCTACACTGCATTTCATTCTCCATAAAATTGTTCTTGTTTCATTTAACCCTGTGTCAGCAAATTTCTTGGTGGGATATTTGCTATTCATTACCAGTTGTGCCAGAGGGATTGGGTTTGCTTAGGGTTGGATCTATTGAGCGCAGGACCCATAATATATTCCAGCTTGTCCCAAGGGGCAGTGCTACAGTAGGATAGGCTTCCCTGAAAAGATCGGTTTTCAGAGATCGCCTAAAAGTGGGCAGAGTAGGTGATAGTCTGATAGATTGGGATAGAGAGTTCCAGAGGATGGGCGAGTCTCCGGAGAAGTCCTGGAGATGACCATGGGAGGAGGAGACAAGGGAGCTAGAGAGCAGGAGGTCGTGCGAGGAGCGGAGAGGGCGGTTTGGGTGATATTTGGAGACAAGATTAGTGATGTAATTTGAGGCAGAGTTATAAATGGCTTTATATGTTATTAATGTTTTGAAATTTATTCAATGGGCAATGGGAAGCCAGTGGAGGGATTGGCAGAGAGGTTAGTAAGGTGGATGAGTTTGGCAGCAGCATTCATTCTAGACTGAAGAAGGGATAGCCTGCGATGAGGTCGGCCAATGAGAAGGGAGTTACAATAGTCAAGTTATGGGGTCAGGAGTGTATATTGCACAATGTTCAGGGGTCAAGAGTAAGTAATGCACAGAGTGCAGGAGCCTGGAGGAAGTAACAGAGTGCATGGGTGAAGGGTGTGTAAAGCACAAAGTGCAGGGGTCAAGAGTTCATAATGCACAAAGTTTGGGGATCAAGAGCAAGTAACACACAGAGTGCAGGAGTCAGAAGGGAGTAATACACAGAGTGCATGGGTCAGGGGTGTGTAAAGCACAAAGTGCAGAGGTCAGGAGTGTATAATGCACAATGTTGAGTGAGTAACACACAGAGTGCATTGATCGGGTGGGGGGGGGTAAATCACAAAGTGCAAGGGTCAGGAGTGTATAATGCACAATGTTTAGGGGTCAAGAGGAAGTAACGCACATAATGCAGGGGTCAAGAGGAAGTAAGACAGTACATGTGGTGTCAGACATTCTCTCTACTTCCTCCTTCTGGGAACTTTTAAAGTCAGCCTCCCAGAGACAGGGAAAGTAGCAATTCATTATGCTCCCAGTAGAGGAGTAGAAGAATATTCAACTTTCTAAATAATTATTCTACATGCCCCTTTTTACTAAACCTAAAGGTGCCAATAATAAGGAGATAACAGCCTCCTAATCTTTTCCACACCTCTTTCCATTCCCTTGTTCAAACAGTTTATCAATTTTCAAGTCTGTAACAATAGTAGAGCATTTAAAAGGCATTCACGAAAGAGAAAGTCAGTTGGACAGGAGGCCAGATGAAAATGTCATCCAAGTACAAACAACAAGGAACTGTAGCTAGACATGAAAAGATATTGCAATGCAGAGAGCGACAAACCATAGTTATATAAATAAATAAAAATACCGTAAACAGCGCTCTCTAATGAAATGCAATAATATCCCCAAAAATTATAAAAAATGAAAAAAAAATTAAATATATATATACCGGTATTCCAAAACCAATAAATAAATAATAAAGACACTGCCACCAAAAAGTGCAATAAGTGAAGAAATCAATCCATAATATAATTAGAAGAAATCAGTTCATAATAAAATAAAGTCCAAAATCTTTTCTTCAGAGTGATTTCTGTTGTGCTCAACACCCCATCAAAGTGCAAACTCACCAGATGCTGGTGTTTAATCAGCATTAAATCAGATATCAGTAGATGTGGAAATTCATCAAACCAGTCGATCTGGTTGTGGTGGATATTCTTTGAAGAAAAGAGATTTTGGACTTTATTTTATTATGAACTGATTTTTTTTAATAATATATTATGGATTGATTTCTTCAGTTATTGCACTTTTTGGTGGAAGTGTCTTTATTATTAAAAAAATAAAAAAAAAATAATATATATATATATTCCAAAACCAATTAAATAATAATGACACTGCCACCAAAAAGTACAATAAGTGAAGAAATCAATCCATAATAAAATTAGAAGAAATCAGTTCATAATAAAATAAAGTCCAAAATCTTTTCTTCAAAGAGTGATTTCCGTTGTGCTCAACACCCCATCAAAGTGCAAACTCACCAGATGCTGCTGTTTAATCAGCATTAAATCAGATATCAGTAGATGTGGAAATTCATCAAACCAGTCGATCCGGTTGTGGTGGATATCCTTTGAAGAAAAGATTTTGGACTTTATTTTATTATGAACTGATTTTTTTCATAATATATTATGGATTGATTTCTTCACTTATTGCACTTTTTGGTGGAAGTGTCTTTATTATTTATTTATTTATTGGTTTTGGAATATTTATATATATATATGTATGTATATATATTTATTATTATTATTATTATAATACAGTATTTATAAAGCGCTGATAGTTCGCTCAGCACTGTACATTACAAAGGGGGACAGAACATGTGACAGAACAATAACAATACAATGCAAAACATGAGGGGATTGAGGGCCCTGCTCTTTCGAGCTTACAATCTAGGAGGGAGGGGATGGTGGCACAGGAGGAGATAGCTGTGGGGGATGGAGTGGTAGGAAGAGTGGAGGAGGTCGGCAAGTTAGCAGGGGGTGGGGTAGGCTTCCCTGAAGAGGTGGGTTTTCAGGGTGCGCCTAAAGGTGAGGAGAGTAGGTGATAATCTGATGGGTTGGGGCAGGGAGTTCCAGAGGATGGGTGACACCCTGGAGAAGTCCTGGAGGCGGGCATGGGAGGAGGAGACCAGGGAACTAGAGAGAAGGAGGTCTTGTGAGGAGCGGAGTGCGCATGCTGGGTGGTACTTGGATATTAGGTCAGTGATGTAGTTCGGGGCAGTATGGTGGACGGCTTTGTACGTCAGCGTTAGGATTTTTAATTTGATCCGTTGCGCAATCGGAAGCCAGTGTATATATGTATATGTATTTTTGTTTTCCATTTTTTATAATTTTTGGGGATATTATTGCGTTTCATTAGAGAGCGCTGTTTATGGCTTTTTTACTTATTTATGTTTTTTCAATTTATTTAAAATAGCAGCTCTAGTCCCAATTGGAGTTATATTTTGATTAAATTATTTCACATTTTTAGTGCGGTGATATGAGCTATTAATTAATGATTTTCTAGCTTATATATATAAAACATTGTTATAACCAAATGTGGGAGCACTGCTCCCATGAACATCGTGAGGGTTCCATGAGAAGAAGAAAAGGAGACAGCGGGTAAAAAACGAAAGGAAAAGAGAATAAGAGTAAGCAAGAAGCAGGAAAAGGACGTCTTTCCATTCCTAAGTACAGGAACATCCAACTATCACAATCACTGCCTGTTACAGTGTCATGGGGTTGCAATATCTAAGGGTGGTCAACGTTTGAATGCATAGCCAACCAGCGTTAGCCTTCTATAGGCCACCAAAGGTTTGATCTGTGCACTTTAGGAGTGGCAGAGGCAGGGGCGGACTGACCATTTGGAAACTCGGGCACTGCCCGAGGGCCCGGGGTCAGTAGGGGGCCTCATGACATGCCCCTGGTACCTTTTTCATAGGCTTTTTTGAGTTTGGGCAAGGACACAGGGGCCCCATGATCCCCTATTGCCCGGGGGCCCCATGAGTTGTCAGTCTGCCCCTGGGCAGAGGTATCGCACAAGGGCTTTGTTTTATTGTGGGCAACAAAATCATAAATGATTCTTGACATGCACACCTCTATGAAGATATAACAATTAAATTAGCCATCTTTTCAAGTGAAACAAAGCAGAAAACGTCATAAAGGCATCGAGCGAATCAACATTTTTTTTTCTAAAGCCCCTCTCTTCATAATATTCAGTTCCCAAGATGGCTGCCTTCAGGTTCAGGTCAGAAGTCATCTCTATTAGCCTTGGTAATTTGGGAATCTGCTTGAGCAAATTCCCCTGTGCCTTATCAAACGCGTACAGCAATAATGTCAGTCCTCTAAACCGAAACCACATTTCCTTTAAAAAGGACAAATGTGATGTCAATTAGTGCGCCCAGGTTTTTACAAGACACGCCAAGGTCATGGGCTTACTGCGTCGCTGAGACAGATATGGTGAGAGCGAGGCCTTCCCCGCACCATCTGGAGTCCAGAATCTGTCCTTTCAAAAGGTAACACACAAAACAGCTTTGATTTAAACACCCGCTTGTAAGAGGCTGCCTTTACCCTCCTTTTTATGGAATGGAATAAAAAAAAGAGGCAGAGAATTGCATGTTTATTGCAAATACCTCTCTTAGGGCCTGTTTCATGTGGTAGACACAGAGCTGAATGTTGTTACATTGTGTTCTGAACAGAATCTTCTGGAAAAGTCATCAGTGGCGGTATTGAACTAAACATCTGACCCCAGACCAGGTGAGCGAACACTATACATTACAGGCACAGCACACTTTCACTACAGCTTGCCTTTGTTGAAAATGGTGTGACTGTTTTCCTGTTTAACATTCTATGATTTGTACTTATAAAGGACATCTCCTAACAAACCATAAAAGTAAAAACTTGGAACCTTTGTTGCAGTTTGGCAAAACTGGGAATTTCAGTGATATAATCCAACTTTTCTTTTTTAGTTGTGGCACCATTTATGTAGCTCTACCCCCGCAGGGGCCGCTTGATAATGCTTGTCTCCAGTGGTTGCCCTGACCTTGCAAGCCTCCTGATACCTCTGACACTCTGGGTTCAGACATATTTCAACAATATAGAACAGTGGTCTCCAAACTGCGACCCTGGGGCCAAATGTGGCTGTAACGGAACCGGACCCAGACTGCACTAGGGTATTTCCTTTAGACTCCAGCTTCCCTGTCCGAACACCGACCACGGACACCACCGCTGACCATAAAGGAAATAGACACTGCAGACTTGTATGAAAGACAGGAAATAGACTGCTTTATTTTAACACAAACACAAGCTATATAGACAGGGCGGGGAAATACAACCAGTAACAGGAAACACATCAGCAAGCCGTCCCATCAGGGGGAAGGGCTGCCGGAAACACCCTTCACCAAACAAGTACAAACACATATATCCCATAATAGTTTGCTCCCAAGCAAGATACACAATAGAACAATGGGATACACCAAGTGGCAGTAGACAATACACAAACCCAAACATCCCATAATAGTTTGTTCCCAAGCAGGACACACAATAGGACAATGGGACCACATGGCAGTAAACAGTGAACAACCCCCACACCCCACCTATACATATCTACACAATATCAGGACAGATCACCCTGTACCCCTAACAGGCACAGGGTGACTTACACATAATAGGGATATGGGGAGCTGAGACAAGTGTCCCCCCACCCCCCCAAAGGGGGCTGTGTTCCATGGGCCCCCCACCCAAAGTCACTCCCATCACAGTGGCCCTTTGCCTTGCCGGCAAAACTGGGAATTTCAGTGATATAATCCAACTTTTGTTTTTTAGGTGGCACCATTTTTGTAGCACTACCCCTGCAGGGGCAGCTTGATAATGCTTGTTTCCAGTGGTTGCCCTGACCTTGCAAGCCTCCTGACACTCTGGGTTCAGAAATATTTCAACAGTATAGAACAGTGGTCTCCAAACTGCATCTCTGGGGCTGAATGTGGCCCTTTGCCTGCCTTTATCTGGCCCTTGGAGTGCTATTGACACCAGCAATGGCGCATAATTCCTGCCACTGACATCAACAATGGGGCGCTACTTCTTCTACTGACACCAACAACAGGGTACCATATTTCCCAATGATGGGGCATTATTCCTCCCCTAATACCAAAGAATGGGGCACTGTTTACTCCTACTGATGCCAGGACAATTTCTACTCCCACTGGCCACAGTCTGACCCCCAAAGTCTGAAGGACAGTAAATTGGCCCTTTGTTTGGAAAGTTTGTGGACCCCTGGTATAGATTAAGAATGCAAGAGACACAATTCTGGTGAAATAGAAATGATAAATTTGCAATGATTAACAGATTATACAGTCTTGAGCAGTAAGCTTCAACTATTTAATTGTAAAACCAGCAGCAAGAGCGGGAAGAAAAGGCTTGTAGACTTATAAGCTCCCTCCGGGCCACTGGCACCACAATGGGGAATGCAGAGAATTATATAAAAGTATACTCTGACATGAATAGAAATAAGTATCCTAATTTGAATAATAATGGCCTTAAAACAGAAGAGGTCCCTTTAACTAGAGATTGCAACTTGAGTCCTGTGATGCTTAAAGTTCCTTATATGGTGATATCCGTTGTCTTCTACTAGCAGTGGTGGGGCCCATAAACATTAGTGAATACTGGTAATTCAGTTAAGTTAATCAGACTGTGGTACAGCTCAAAGCAAAGATCTCCTGGTACTGAGGTGTAAAGGTGTCTGCATGCAGTGTCTCTAGAGTGATGACAGAATAAGGTTGGGCATCTGGCTACTCACCAATCCTATGGACAGCACAGCCTCCTAGGAACAGAGTTACATTTAGTTGGCTCACTGTATCTAGTGGAGCTGCATTTCTATCACAAACCTTGTGAAAACTGGAATGTTGTGGAGTACTCTCTTGCACCTCCTGCCCAACACTCCTGAAAGTGGAGACAGTGTGAGGGCAAAGAGTGGCACGAGTGGCGGAGTAGCTGACCGGTGGTGTCCACTGTAGGTGGGTAGAGCTGGTAGTCACAGTCCTTGGAATGGGATGTAGGAGCAGCTTGACACCAGAGCAAAGAATATAACAGTATATGTAAAAAGGAAATAAAGGCTGTAAAAATTGAAAACAAACAACAGATTGCAAAAGATAGCAGCATTAACCCCCAAAAATTCTTCAAATATATTAATAGTATGAAGGTTCGGTCCGAGCATGTAGGCCCTTTAAAAAATCATCTAGAGTGGGTGACTGAGGACAGAGAGAAGGCAAATGTATTAAATACCTTCTTCAGCTCTGTGTAAACAAAGGAGCATGGGGGAGCTCTTGTCCATAATGGGCATGGTATTGACACAGCTCCAGATGATCCACATTGGCTCACAATTGATATGATCTAGAAATATTTAGACACAATAAAGGTGAATAAAGCACCTGGACCGGATGGCATACACCCACGGGTCCTTACAGAATTGAGCTCCGTCATTTCAAAGCCAATGTTTCTCATTTTTAGGAACTCTTTAATGACTGGCATAGTACCACTGCATTGGTGTAAGGCCAATGTGGTGCCAATATTTAAAAAGGGGTCAAAAGCTTTACCAAGTAATTATAGACCTGTTAGTTTAACGTCTATAGTTGGGAAGATACTGGAGAGTTTAATAAAAGACCACATAGATGAGTTCTTGCTGGGAAAAAAATATTTTAAGCAACTCACAGCATGGATTCATGAAAGACAGAAGTTGTCAAACAAATCTGATTTATTTTATGAGGAGGTGAGAAAAACATTGGACAGAGGTGTGGCGGTGGATGTGGTATACTTGGACAGAGGGGTGGCGGTGGATATAATATACTTGGATTTTGCAAAAGCGTCTGACACAGTTCCCCACACACGGCTAATGTGTAAGGTAAAGTCTACAGGCTTGGAAAAATCTGTATGTAAATGGATAGAAAATTGGCTAAAAGATGGTATTCAGGGAGTAGTGGTTAATGATTCATACTCTGAATGGTCTAGGGTCATCAATGGTGTACTCCAGGGTTCAGTGTTGGGACCCTTACTGTCTATTGTTTTAGTTATAAACAATATAGGGTCTGGGATTATAAATCCCATTTCAGTCTTTTCAGATGACACCAAGCTGTGCCGTGGAATAATGTCCTTACAGGATGTCTCCAACTTACAACCCGACCTCAATGCTCTGTGTAATTGGGCAATTATGTGGCAAATGAGGTTTAATGTTGATAAATGTAAGGTTCTGCACTTGGGGGCTAAGAATATGCATGCATCATACATACTAGGGGGGGTACAACTGGGGGAATCAACGGTGGAGAAGAATCTGGGGGTTCTGGTACATCACACGCCCAATAATGGCAGGAATGCCAAGCTGCGGTTTCTAAAGCGAGCAAAATCATCTCTTGTAGTAAAAGAGGTATAGACTGCGGAGAGAGAGATATAATTTCCCCCGGTACAAGTCATTAGTAAGAATATGGAATATGCAGTTTAGTTTTGGGCACCAATTCAAAGAACATTGGGGAACTAGAGAAAGTACAGAGAAGGGCAACCAAACTGATAAGAGGCATGGAGGAGCTCAGCTATGAGGAAAGATTAGAGGAACTGAATTTATTCTCTATTGAGAAGAACAGATTAAGGGGGGATATGATCTCCATGTATAATACATAAGGGGGGATATGATCACCATGTATAATATATAAGGGGGATATGATCTCCATGTATAATACATAAGGGGGATATGATCTCCATGTATAATACATAAGGGGGGATATGATCTCCATGTATAATACATAAGGGGGATATGATCTCCATGTATAATACATAAGGGGGGATATGATCTCCATGTATAATACATAAGGGGGGATATGATCTCCATGTATAATACATAAGGGGGATATGATCTCCATGTATAATACATAAGGGGGATATGATCTCCATGTATAATACATAAGGGGGATATGATCACCATGTATAATACATAAGGGGGGATATGATCTCCATGTATAATACATAAGGGGGATATGATCACCATGTATAATAATACATAAGGGGGGATATGATCTCCATGTATAATACATAAGGGGGGATATGATCTCCATGTATAATACATAAGGGGGATATGATCTCCATGTATAATACATAAGGGGGATATGATCTCCATGTATAATACATAAGGGGGGATATGATCCCCATGTATAATACATAAGGGGGGGATATGATCACCATGTATAATACATAAGGGGGGATATGATCACCATGTATAATACATAAGGGGGGATATGATCTCCATGTATAATACATAAGGGGGGGGTATGATCTCCATGTATAATACATAAGGGGGGGATATGATCTCCATGTATAATACATAAGGGGGGGATATGATCTCCATGTATAATACATAAGGGGAGGATATGATCTTCCTGTATAATACATAAGGGGGGATATGATATCCATGTATAATACATAAGGGGGGATATAATCACCATGTATAATACATAAGGGGGGATACTGAATGAGCAATAGGTATAAATACATCAGTGGTTCATATAGTGAACTCGGTGTAGAGTTATTCACCCTGAGGTCATCACAGAGGACAAGGGGGAACTCTTTACATCTGGAGGAAGAGAAATCTAATCTCCAAACATGGAAAGATTTCTTCCCAGTAAGAGCTGTGAAAATGTGGAATATACTCCCTGAAGAGTTGGTTCTGGCCAGCTCAGTGGATTGCTTTAAAAAAGGCCTGGATTCTTTTTTGGATACACAGAATATAACATTCATAGGTAAAGTTGATCCAGGGAATATCCGATTGCCTCTCGGGAGATCAGGAAGGAATTTTTTCCTCTGCAGGAGCAAATTGGATCATGCTTTGCTGGGTTTTTTGCCTTCCTCTGGACCAACTGTGGGTGTAGGATTAGAACTTTTTTTTTTTTTTTTATGGTTGAACTGGATGGACTTTTTTCAGCCAGACTAACTATGTAAGAGCAGAAGACAGAAGCAGGGCCAGGAGACAGGCAGCATTCATCAGTCAGCAATGACCAGGCAGCGAGGGACTGAATTGGCAGGGAGAGCAAGACCAGGAGGAAGGCCAAGGTCAGTAACAGCCAGGCAAAGTGGTACAGAAAGAACAGAAAAAGGCAAGTCCAGTAAACAGGCCGAGGTCAGAGTAATCAGGTGAACAGAGTTTAGACAGAAGCAGAAGAGAAGTCCAAGGGCATGGACTCTCAGATGGAAATGGACCGCCTGTCCATTTTCATCTGGCATACGATCCGATCCACCAGATGGATGGGGAACGCATTCCCTTCCATCTGTTTTTAGTGGACATGATCAGATGCAGGTGAGTGTAAACGGACACATGTCCATAGAGATCAATGGAGTGTCTGATCTGGTCTACTTGAATAATGGACAGGTGGGTCCACTTGTGTTAAAGGGCCCTATAGTGCTGATGACTGGACCAGTTGCACCATGGCAAGTCATGATGCTTATCCAGAGAAAACTGGGTCCCACACTCATGGCGCCCTGGGGGAACCCAACTGGCACACTTATTGAGATTGATTGATGTAACCACTGTAAATTGTGGTTCCCAGTGGACTCTACAACCAGCCCTGCTCATTAGATTTATGCCGCCACTATTAGAAACATCCATACAAAAGATGTGCAATATGTTATAGTTCTATTCACAAATACAGGAGCATCAACTAAGATACACACCAACACCATGGAGTTACTCTAATATCTAAGGGTGGTCAGAATTTGAATGCGTAGCCAACCAACTTCAGACTTCTGTGGGTCACCAGAGCTTTGATCAATATCTGTGACATTTAGGAGCAACAGAGGTAGGACAGGTATCACACAATGACTTTATTGTATTGTGAACAACAGAATCATATTTTTTTCTTGATAAGAATTCCTCTGGGAAGATGTAACAATATAATCAGCTACATTTTGCAACTTACAATACATAAAGCATAAATTGATTTAAAAAAAGTGCAGCGCTAGAGAATTATAAATATGCTCTTCCATAAAACAGAGAATAAATCCAAAAATTTCAAGTGTATAACAGAAAGTCTAACAGCAAAGAAACAGCGTAGGTCCAATGAGTGCCCAGGAAAACAGGGAGGGAGAAATCCTTCACCAAAACCAAACCAACTGTCCCTTACCAGAAGGTTTTGACCCCCAAAGGAAAGGTCAATAGAAAGTCCAACAGCAAATAAACAGTGTAGGTCCAATAAGTGCCCAGGAAAACAGGGAGGGAGAAATCCTTCACCAAAACCAAACACACTGTCCCTTACCGGAAGGTTTTGACCCCCAAAGGAAAGGTCAATAGAAAGTCCAACAGCAAAGAAATAGTGTAGGTCCAATGAGTACCCAGGAAAACGGGGAGGGAGAAATCCTTCACCAAAACCAAACACACTGTCCCTTACCGGAAGGTTTTGACCCATAAAGGAAAGGTCAATAGAAAGTCCAACAGCAAAGAAACAGTGTAGGTCCAATGAGTGCCCAGGAAAACAGGGAGGGAGAAATCCTTCACCAAAACCAAACACACTGTCCCTTACCGGAAGGTTTTGACCCCCAAAGGAAAGGTCAATAGAAAGTCCAACAGCAAAGAAATAGTGTAGGTCCAATGAGTGCCCAGGAAAATGGGGGGGGGGATCCTTCACCAAAACCAAACACACTGTCCCTTACCGGAAGGTTTTGACCCATAAAGGAAAGGTCAATAGAAAGTCCAACAGCAAAGAAACAGCACAGGTCCAATGAGTGCCCAGGAAAATGGGGGGGGGGGGGATCCTTCACCAAAACCAAACACACTGTCCCTTATCAGAAGGTTTTGACCCCCAAAGGAAAGGTCAATATGCGCTGTATGCTTCCTGGAAACAACCAATGGACTGAATGCACTTCATAGGAATCTGTTCTTCAATATGAAACTCAGAACGAATACACCTGGAACTAGTGTAGCCTCATAAAGGGTATTCCAGTCATTAGATATGGTGGCCGCACTAGCCCTCCCTGTTCAGGCCTTCTTCCCTCCACTCTCACCCAAAGATCCTGCCAGCAACACACCTACTGTATTAGAGTGCCTCTGTTCTGGATGACGGAGCAGCAGAGACCCCTTTGAATAGTAGCATTGTCAGTCTCCCAACTTCTGAACTTCAGAATGAGGGACACTTGAGGGAGTAAGGGACCTGCAGCGAATGTAGCGTACCGTGGCAAAAATGGGTGTGGCCAAATGCTGACCAGTGCGCCGTTTTGCAACGGATGTAAAGAAGACCATTTCACAATGGCATCAAATGAATCAACATTCTTTTCTAAAGCCTTCTTTTGGCAGCCACATCCTAATGAGAAAAGCCTGTCCTATGTCAACATAATTCACCCTTGGTTCTCACCTAAGCGTTTTGCAGAAATGCAGTACAGTCCATTTAACATGATTTCCTATGGGACATGGTCACACCTGTGCCTTTTCACCCAGTGCGTTTTTTGGAAAGGGTCAGGGACTTTTTTTAATTTCTGTTTCTATAGACTTCAATGGAAACGCAGCAGAAAGGCATGTATTGCGATTTTTGATGCGTTTTAAATCTGAAAAGAAAAAGTAAAAAATGAAAAGCAAAATGCATCAATAATGCGTCAGTCAGGCCTATATCTCTTCATTCAGCAAAATTCATCCTCCTTACTGATTGGACAGACCCAGCTTTGATTCAGTAGGAGGATTCAGTCAGACCCCCACAGAAAGCAAGCGTCATGCTTTGTATCATTCTGGCAGGAGACAGGCTTTTCTACTCAGCATGTGACTGCTTTTGTTTTGATGCACCTGGGATGTATTTAGTTGGTTTAAACTGAAAGTTTAGATGGGCTAAAACTTCTCAATAGTTCTCAAACTTCTCAAAACTTCTCAACTGCATAGTATGGAGGCCTACCCGGCAATCCATTTCATCTATATTCAATCAAGTAGACTCTTGTGTTACCTGGTTGTCAGTATACATAAAATAGATTTTACAATCAGTTTGCAAGGCTTATAACTAGCTTTATCAGCAACTAGTGGGTACTCCGGTTTCCTCCCACACTCCAAAGACATGCTGGTAGGTTAATTGGCTCCTATCTAAATTGTCCTAGTTTCATCCCTGGCCATGTGGGATCTCCTGCATGGTGGGGGTTGGGGAAAGACCTGGTAACCTACCCTGTAAAATAATTGCTAAGAGAATTCATGGAAGAAGTTGCATGTGAGTGACAGTCCATGCAATCGCCAAGAGTCGGATATGACGGAATGGATAGATAGATAGATAGATAGATAGATAGATAGATAGAGACTTAAAAATTCCAATTAGTTGTTATCCAATTCAGAAGGCCCTCATACTGTAAAGTTGTTGGTAAATCTAAAAGAGATTGTAAAATTGTATTTTAATGCATATGCCCAGCTTTATGAAACACCAATAATTGTAATTTAGAGCTTTTATAAAGGAACTGTGAAAATGTAGGAGAAAATGACGGAGGATTCGCATTAAAGTGGAAGCAAATTCTTTTTTAATACTTTTACCTGCAGGTAAGGTTATAATAAAGCTTACCTGTAGGTAAAATTATTATCTCTCTCTTTTTTAGAGCTGGCGGATGCGCTCTGAAGGAATGGCATACACATGCCGTTCCTTCAGAGCACTGTGCCATTACTCGGGGCTCCCGCACACATGCGTGAAAGTGACTTCATCGTGGCTTGGCCAGTAAGACGGCCTGGGCTTGCGAACCCGGAAGGAACCTGGGTGACGATAGAAGCCCCTGACAGTGTGCCGCTGGAGGGCTTTGTTTTAAGGTAAGTCCTTCATAATGCGCTACCCCTCCTAACATTCTTGTATACCTCTTAGATTGTAAGCTCCAAGGATCAGGCCCTCCTATCCCTCTTGTATTGAACTGTATTGTTGCTGTATTGTCTCCCGTTATATTGTAAAGCGCTGAGCAAACTGTTGGTGCTATATAAATCCTGTATAATAATAATAATAGTATGTGATGTATACTAGCACATTATAAGATTATCTTGCAGGGTTTTTTTTTCTTTTTTTGCGGTTTACTACTGCTTTAAGGCTTTATTGCAAAGCTCCAGACTATCGTTTCTGAGCAGAGAAAGCTGTGTTTTTGGCTTTCTCTGGATTCTGTAAATTCGGGCCTGGAGCTTGAAGATTCCAAAGTGTCTTGGGTGGGATAGGACCTTCAATGCTGTGTCTGGATTTTACTGAATGCTGACAGCCTATGTGAGTACACAGGTGTGCAGGGTCATTATATACCCAAGCCTGAGGATAGCTTGGTGCTCCAAGTTTGGAGACAGCTTCCATATTGGAGACAGGAGGTCAACCAGGGGTCAGAGGTGCCCCAGTCAGGAGTCAAGAGACAGGTGGACTCAACCAGGGGTCAGAGGTGCTCCAGTCAGGAGTCAAGAGACAGGTGGACTCAACCAGGGGGTCAGAGGTGCCCTAGTCAGGAATCAAGAGACAGGTGGAATCAACCAGGGGGTCAGAGGTGCCCCAGTCAGGAGTCAAGAGACAGGTGGACTCAACCAGGGGTCAGAGGTGCCCCAGTCAGGAATCAAGAGACAGGTGGACTCAACCAGGGGGTCAGAGGTGCCCCAGTCTGGAGTCAAGAGACAGGTGGACTCAACCAGGGGTCAGAGGTGCCCCAGTCAGGAATCAAGAGACAGGTGGAATCAACCAGGGGGTCAGAGGTGCCCCAGGCAGCAGCCATGAGACATGAGGTCTTGTCCAAGTTACCTCAGTAATCTCATCACACTAGAGTTCCCCCATAACAGAACTCTCCCATCACAGAGACCTCTCCTGACAGAGTCCCCCCCCCCCCCCCCCCAGTCACAGTTCCCCCATCACAGGCCCTCTCAGTCACACACACCTTCTTTACATCATAGCCCTACCTATTGGCTCCAGCAGCACTGCAGAGATAGGAAGTTGGAGCAGGTCTGGATGAGAGAGACTTCCATCCTCTCCTGAATACTGGGGATGGTCCTGCATGCCACCTGCTCTGGATCAATGTCATGCATTACCACAGTGCGGGTGGGCCATCAACACCATAGCAATGGATGATACCCTGCCCAGTCAGGTGTGTTCCTATCAGGAACCCCTATCCAAAGGCCAGGAGTGGACCATGCATTAGGGTTCTCCAACTAAAGAATTAGTGAGCTGAGAGAACCAGAAGAGCTGGGCAATACAATAGGTGAAACTGGTAAAAAGACCAGTGTTAATGCTGACAAGGGAGCCAGATGGCTAGGCATTTTCAGTTAACTGTTGATATACGGCCAGCACAGTGGCTAAATGGTTAGCACTTCCACCTGGCAGTACTAGGGTCGCTGGTTCAAATCCCAACCACGGCACCACCTGCCTGGAGTTTGCATGTCCTCCCTGTGCCTGTGCGTGTTTCCTCCGGGTACTCCGGTTTCCTCCCACTCTCCAAAGACATGCTGGTAGGTTAAATGGCTCCTGTCTAAATTGGCCCTAACATGTGTATGGATGTGAGTTAGGGACCTTAGATTGTACACTCCTTGAGGGTTAGGGACTGATGTGAATGTACAATATATATGTAAAGCGCTGCGTAAATTGACAGAGCTATAAAAGTACTTGAAATAAATATGGAAGAACACCTGCATGGGCTATTGATTTCTTTGTGAACTTTGTGTTTCAATAAAAGTTGGCTGCCACACCCTAAAATAAGTTTGGACTGGTGCAACTCATTGGAAAAGTACCTACCACATGAGCATAATCACCCCAATATCACAAGGGCTATAAAAATAAGATGACACCACCCAAACTCTGCACTGATTTTGAACTACTCATGAATACCACCCCCCTGGTAACTCAAACATGCAACTCTCTCCTTCTCGTAGGCCAATCTAATCACCTTTCCCTGCCATCCATCAGCTAATATAGCCAGAACTCCCACTGCAATGCAGATTTCAACATTAAACTCTTGTGTAGCAACTCATTTGGGAAATGCCACTGGATGGTTTAAAAGATTATGGCCTCTGAAGCAATCACTCGGTGAACAAGCAGGAGTTTTTGTATTCTGTTGCCTGGAATTGTTTTTCGATGTGAGCCAACAAAAAATGTTGATGTTACTAAGAATAATCAATTGGGTTTTACTCATCAATTTGTGTAACTTGAGCTAGCCATTGAAAAGAGATGAGATTGGTTGCTCTGTTTTCGATTTCTGTTTTTTCCAGGCTTCAATAACCAAATTTCTTTGTATCACTGCCTATAAAAGCCAAACAATACACCAGAAAGAGCCTAAAACCCATTCTGTAATTCTTACTCATAGTAATGTTTTCTTCCTATGAGTAATAGTCCTCTATGTGCCACTGTTTTTTATTTTCTTTCTCATAATACCACATGAACAGATGAATTCAAAATCAGGCTTGGTGACACATCAAGAGAAGGTTCCCATATGATTAATAGGAAAGCTTTGTATTTCATCTTTGGCAAAATCTGTTTTCCATGTGTATCAAGCAGAAAAACAAGTCTGGGATGGCTTTCAATTTTTGTATGGCTGGAGTGAGGGTAAAAAGGTCACTGAAGCCATCAGTGAAGAATTCCTTCCTAGTCGGTATTATCAGGACCACGCTATTATTCTCAGAAGAGGTGATAAGGCAGTGGTTATAGTTTTGTGACTTCACAATGCCTATGAGGATATCACAGATCAAAATTTGGACCTGGAAAGGTAGGGTAGAAGAATGACAGATGAGTGCTAATCTATGTTGAATTAATGAGAGTTGTGGTGAGGGCTTACAATATATGAGCAAACGTTTGTGGACACCTGACCATCATAACTACCTATGTGGTAAAAAAGTATCCGGACTACCCTAAACATTATTGGGCTGTTGTTTACAGCAAAGGGTATGCCCAATGCTAAGCATACAAAGACATATTAGACAATTCACTTCAAGTTCACTTCCAACCTTGTGGCAAACTTTGGGAAGGTCCTTTTTGTTCCAGCAAACAAAGACTTATTATTTATTTATTTATTTCAGGTACTTATATAGCGCCGTCAATTTACACAGCGCTTTTACATATATATATTTTACATTCACATCAATCCCTAACCCTCAAGGGGTGTACAATCTAAGGTATATTAGATGATTGTTCATGTCTAACCTTGTAGCAATAGCTAGGGGAAGGTCCTTTTCTGTTCCAGCATGACTGTGCCCCCATACACAAAACAAACTCTATGGTTCGATGAGGAACTTGAGTGGAACTTGAGAGGAACTTGAGTGGCCTGCACCTCAACCCTATTGAACATGTCTAGGTTTAAGTGGAGCACTGATTGCAAGCCAGGTCTTGACTTCAAAAATGTTCTTTTGGCAGAATGGCCACCCAATTCCACAGACTACAAAATCTTGTGGAAAGCCTTTTCTAGAAAAGTGGAGGCGTTCATGGCCACAAAGGGGACAGGAGCAACCCCATCTTAATTTCCATAGCCTCAACAGGGATACAGACATAAATGAGAACTAGAAAGTTATAACCCTTTTCTTCTATATCTAAAACACAATAATTCGCCAGGAGTAGAGCTTTGACTACAATATTTTTGAGGGTGTGGCATGGTAGCAAATAATATGTTTAACTTTACTGAGGAGGGGCTGAAGAGCAGTTGGCATATCTTATTGACCAGTAAAAGTGAGAGTTTAGGTATGGGTTATTGGAAAGTGAATCAGAATGAACTAAAATAGCCACCACTTAGTCACCATGTAGTAGAGTCTATTTAGATGTCATCACTTTCATTAGCAGTCCAGAAAATAAGAGGTTAATTCATCATTTAAAGATAGTGGTTGGGACCATGCATGCCAATGCTTTATATAGTTACACTGCATCTCTGCTGTCCCAACCCTGCTCCTTAGATGCCTCCTTAGATGCCTTAGGCCTCTTTTACACTAGCAGTCTGATCAGGTCCGCCTGTCTGTTTTTCAGACGGATCCAATCAGACCCTCCATTCTCCTCTGTGGGTTCTTATCCCAAAGCATTAAAATTACTGTATCCTCCACATCTAAGGATTGGTAATCTGCAATATATTACTTTTTTGTTTTTGGGTTTAGATGTACTTTAGAGTCAAACTCAAGTCAAAGTTTCCTTTTTTTCAGTGGGTTTTTTTTTTTGGCTGGCCATACATGGATTGCAATTTCGAGCCATGTATGGCCATTCCCATTCATGAGAAGTTGAACTAACGATCCTGTGTGAGAATATGGTGACATTGGGTATAGGATTCCTGCATCCACCTTGAATGTGTGAATAGGGAAATCGGTCAGCTCTAGATGTTTAGGAATTGAAATTAAACCAGGCCCAAACTGTTCTCCAATTCGTGGGCGAGGCATAGCACGCCCGATGTACAGGTGAAGCTCAAAAATTTAGAATATTGTGCAAAAGTTCATTTAGATCAGTGATGCAACTTAAAAGGTGAAACTAATATATGAGATAGACTCATTCCATGCAAAGCAAGATAGTTCAAGCCGTGATGATTATGGCTTACAGCTCATGAAAACCCCAAATCCACAATCTCAGAAAATGAGAATATTGTGAAAAGGTGCAATATTCTCGGCTCAAAGTGTCCCACTCTAATCAGCCAATTAAGCCATAACACCTGCAAAGGGTTCCTGAGCCTTTAAATGGTCTCTCAGGCTGGTTCAGTAGGAATCACAATCATGGGAAAGACTGCTGACCTGACCGAAAACCATCATTGACACCCTCCATAAGGAGGGAAAGCCTCAAAAGGTAATTGCAAAAGAAGTTGGATGTTCCCAAAGTGCTGTATCAAAGCACATTAATAGAAAGTTATGTGGAAGGGAAAAGTGTGGAAGAAAAAGGTGCACAAGCAGGAGGGGTGACCGCAGCCTGGAGAGGATTGTCAGGAAAAGGCCATTCAAAAGTGTTGAGGACTTTCACAAGGAGTGGACTGAGGCTGGAGTCAGTGCATCAAGAGCCACCACACACAGACGGATCCTGGACATGGGCTTCAAATTTCGTATTCCTCTTGTCAAGCCGCTCCTGAACAACAAACAACGTCAGAAGCATCTACCAGGAGATTTTGGAGCACTTCATGCTTCCGTCCCCTTTATGGGGATGCAGTCTTCATTTTCCAGCAGGACTTGGCACCTGCCCACACTGCAAAAAGCACCAAAACCTGGTTCAATGACCGTGGGATTATTGTGCTTGATCCGTAGAATTTTGGTGAGGAAATCCAGACAATCAACTCCACAGATCCACCCCACATCTCAGGAAAGACTGCAGACTTGATCCAGATAGCTGCAGGACATGAGCCAGCATTTAATAAAAAAAATGAACCCTCCTGTAGGCACCTGCCTACAAGCTGATAAAGGCTACTCTTCACAATGTCACTTTGCAGCTTGGCACTTGTGTCAAAAAATAATAAGCAGAGGACAAAAGATTAGCCCCCCGGTAGACATGTGCAGAACGAAAAAATGAGTTTAATTTTGGATCGATTTGTTAAGTTACTAATTTTCTTTCATTACACTCATAACGAAGTTCATTTCATTTAATCTCGTTTAGTTTAGTCTTTTTTGACCAGATAAAAAATTTTCAAAGTCATCGAATCGAATTGGAAACGAATTTGAATCTAAAATATTGAATCGATCTGAATTCATTGTGAAGAATAGCTGCTTTTTTTCTATTCGAAATTCTCATTTCGGAAGATGGTTATGTTAATCTTATCCTATTCTTTTATTTTCTATTCTACTCTCTTATTTTTTCTTCTATTGTTTTCTATTCTATTCTTTTATTTTCTATTCTATTTTTTCTATTCTATTTCCTTTTTTTCTGTTCTATTCTATTATGCTACAGTGACTGAGTGGTTAGCACTTCCACCTGGCAGCATTAGGGTGGTCAGTTTGAATCCCAACAACGGCACTACCTGCCTGGAGTTTGCTTGTTCTCACTGTGCCTGCGTGGGTTTCCTCCAGGTACTCTGGTTTCCTCACACACTCCAAAGACATGCTTGTCGGTTAATTTTCCCCTATCTAAAATTGGCTCTAGTATGTGTATGTATGAATGTGAGTTAGGGGCCAGCTCCATGAGGGTTGGGGACTGATGTGTAAAATGCTGCATAAAATGATGGCACTATATAAGTACCTGTAATAAATAAAATAAAATCATTTTCTATTCAATTATAATCTGTTTTAGTCTATTCTATTCTAGTCTTTTCTAATCTTTTCCTTTCTATTTTATCCTATTATTTTCTGTTCTATTTTATTTTACTCTATTCTTTTCTATTATGTTTTATTCTATTCTATTATTTCTGAAATTCAAGTTTCGAAAGATATTCTCGAATATATTCTAGAATATATTCTTTTTATTCTATTCTTTTTTTTCTATTCTATTGTATTGTTTTATTCTATTGTTTTCTTTTCAAAATTTTAATTTTGGAAGATGCCTATATTTTTTACACTAATACAAATAGAGGTTGATTTACTAAAACTGGAGAGTGCAAAATTTGGTGTAGCTCTGCATAGAAACCAATCAGCTTCCAGGTTTTATTGTCAAAGTTGAATTAAACAAGCTGAAGTTAGAAGCTGATTGGCCCCCATGCACAGTTGCACCAGATTTAGCACTTTCCAGTTTTAGTAGATCAACCCCCCGTCTTTGAAGGAAATCAGCAATAGTCAGCAATATGTAAATATTTGAATTTGTTCTTGAACTTTATTTTATTTTTTTTTTATTATTCAAAATCCATTTGAATATGATTCGAATTTTTGCTGAAATTTTGTTTTCTTTTTTCGGATTCGTTTAAATTCATTACTATTGTAATTTGGAAATTCTGATATGTCCGAATCTCTGAATAATTAACATTTTGTTCAAATTTCGATTCGGGATGAAAGGAACCGCACATGTCTAGTCCCCAGTATGGTCTGCGGTCTGCCTGCAGCTGACCTTTCCCCTTGTTCTGCACTGAGTCTCTGCATGGAGGCAGCCATCTTGGTAGTGGAGCAGGGCTTTGCTTCCTCATGTCAGATTTGACCCCCCCTCCTCAAAGACTAGCGATCTAATGCAGCCTTTCTCAACCGGGGTACTGCGGCACCCTGAGGTTCCGTCTGAGGTCGTCAGGGGTGCCGCGGCATCCTTGCTGAGAATGGCATTCAGATCACACAGCGCTCCCATTGCTCTGCTGAAAAATCAATTGGCAGAGCGGGAACGCAGTCAGGACAGGCAGAAGGAGCAGCTCTGCCACTGCACAGGGTCCTGCACCAATCAGGATGTTACTGAATCCCACTGGCAGCAATGGAGGAGGTGTCTGGATGAGCGAGGAGTCTGGGCAGACAGGGTTGCTGATAGCGCTGTATGGTTCAAGTGGGGGGGGCGGAGTTCCTGGCTGCCTCTGTTGGGGAAGATCTGTTGGAGATGGAGGAGGCGTTAAGAGTAGACGTGGGAAAATAAATCACTGACACCTCCAACACAGATGGCATCAATGCTCTACACCAGTGACAAGACTTGCAGAACCCAGAGGTGACAGGCAAAGGACAGTGTCCAGGACGGCCTGCTCTGTACTCTGCTACATGCAGGCTGAACATTGCATTGATAATGAAGTAGAGTTGTCTCCAGGTCTAACAAGTAAAGTACTGGTGCCTAGGTGCTGCTGTTGACATTGAGGTGCCCAGGTGTTGGTGACATGGAGGTGCCCAGATGGCTGTTGGTGCCATAGCGGTGTTGGTGACATGGTGGTGCCAAAGTGTTGGGGGTGTGGCAGTGCCCAGGTGTTGCTGATGACGTGGTGGTGCCCAGGTGTTGCTGGCAACATGGCAGTGCCCAGGTGTTCTTGGTGATGTGGTGGTGCCCAGGTGTAGTTGGTGACATGGTGGTGCCCAGGTGTTGCTGGCAACATGGTGCCCAGGTGTTGTTAGTGATGTGGTGGTGCCAAGGTGTTGCTGGCAACATGGCAGTGTCCAGGTGGTGTTAGTGACGTGTTGGTGCCAAGGTATTGCTGGCAACATGGCATTGCCCAGGTGTTAGTGATGCGGACGTGCCCAGGTGTTGCTGGTAACATGGCAGTGCCCAGATGTTAGTGATGTGGCGGTGCCCAGGTGTTGCTGGCAACATGGCAGTGCCCAGGTGTTAGTGACATGGCGATGCCCAGGTGTTACAGGTGGCATGGCAGTGTCCAGGTGTTACAGGTGACGTGACGGTGCCCAGGTGTTATTGGTGATGTGGCAGTGCCCAGGTGTTACAGGTGGCATGGTAGTGCCGAGGTGTTGTTGGTGACATGGCAGTGTCCAGGTGTTATTGGTGATGTGGCAGTGCCCAGGGGTTACAGGTGACATCATGGCAGTGCCCAGGTGTTGTTGGTGACATGGCAGTGCCCAGGTGTTACAGGTGGCGTGGCAGTTCCCAGGTGTTACAGATGACGTGATGGTGCCCAGGTGTTATTGGTGATGTGGCAGTGCCCAGGTGTTAGTGACGTGGTGATGCCCAGATATTCCTGGCAACATGGCAGTGCCCATGTGTTACAGGTGATGTGGTGGTGCCCAGGTGTTACAGGTGGCATGGCAGTGCTCAGGTGTTACAGGTGACGTGACGTGCCCAGGTGTTATTGGTTATGTGGCACCACCCAGGTGTTAGTGACGTGGCGATGCCCAGGTATTCCTGGCAACATGGCAGTGCCCATGTGTTACAGGTGATGTGGCAGTGCCCAGGTGTTACAGGTGGCATGGCAGTGTCCAGGTGTTACAGGTGACGTGACGGTGCCCAGGTGCTATTGGTGATGTGGCAGTGCCCAGGTGTTACAGGTGTCATGGTAGTGCCGAGGTGTTGGTGACATGGCAGTGTCCAGGTGTTATTGGTGATGTGGCAGTGCCCAGGGGTTACAGGTGACATGGCAGTGCCCAGGTGTTGTTGGTGACATGGCAGTGCCCAGGTGTTACAGGTGACATGGCAGTGCCCAGGTGTTACAGGTGGCGTGGCAGTTCCCAGGTGTTGGTGACATGGCAGTGCCCAGGTGTTATTGGTGACGTGGCAGTGCCCAGGTATTACAGGTGACGTGGCAGTGCCCAGGTGTTACAGGTGATGTGACGGTGCCCAGGTGTTATTGGTGACGTGGCAGTTCCCAGGTGTTACAGGTGACATGGCAGTTCCCAGGTGTTATTGGTGACATGGCAGTGCCCAGTGTTTCTGGCCACGTGGTGGTGCCCAGACTTGCATGACATGGTGGTAGTGACCCCAGCACAATAGCTAAAGAGCAGCATGTTCGTGTGTCGGGATCTCGTGTGATTTTGTGTGCGTTCCTCAGCTATTGAGCTGAGCCTTACACTGGGGTGCCTCAAGACTGAAAACACTTTTCAAGGGCGCCCTGACAGGAAAGAGGTTGAGAATCACTGAGCTAATGATTGGTAGGGGAATGTTCAAGAATTAGCAGGGGAAATTCACAAAGCACATATCCACAGATTGAATGAGGCCGAGGCAGGTGGATGCACTCCATGCAGATTCCTCTCTAGCAAGCAGCATATTAGCAACACCACCAAATATCACTCCAGATCTCCTGAGACCAGCAGTCAGCTGCAGCAGTGCCTGAGATCTCACGCTGCAGATATACAGCTATTAGACTGTAGGCACAAAAGTCAATTTTCCAGGGTACTGCTTAGATATAGTTAACATTTTTAGGTGGTCATTATAACAAATCTTAACTTTTTTGAGCGCAAACATTTTATACCCAACTCTGGGTTTACTGCACCCCCGATGTTTCTATTTTTTAAACCTTCCCTTTCCAGATGTCCAGGTGTGCCCGCCTTCACCCCAGTACTGGTTCAACAGCTCAAATCCCCACTTTTAGAAGTGACCCAGGAACTTTCCTCCATTAACTTCCCAATCAAGGGGAATAAAGCTGCTGAGCCACTACAGGCAAGGTGGAGCTGAGCTGCTGAGTCACTGCTGGAAGGAGAAGCTGAGCTGCTGAATCACTGCTGGAAGGGAAAGCTGAGCTGCTGAGTCACTGCTGGAAGGGGAAGCTGAGCTGCTGAGTCACTGCTGGAAGGGGAAGCTGAGCTGCTGAGTCGCTGCTGGAAGGGGAAGCTGAGCTGCTGAGTCACTGCTGGAAGGAGGAGATGAGCTGCTGAGTCACTGCTGGAAGGGGAAGCTGAGCTGCTGAGTCACTGCTGGAAGGGGGAGATGAGCTGCTGAGTCACTGCTGGAAGGGGGAGATGAGCTGCTGAGTCACTGCTGGAATGGGGAGATGAGCTGCTGAGTCACTGCTGGAAGGGAAAGCTGAGCTGCTGAGTTACTGCTGGAAGGGGGAGATGAGCTGCTTAATCACTGATGGAAGGGGAAGCTGAGCTGCTGAGTCACTGCTGGAAGGGGGAGATGAGTTGCTGAGTCACTGCTGGAAGGGGGAGATGATCTGCTGAGTCACTGCTGAAAGGGGAAGCTGAGCTGCTGAGTCACTGCTGGAAGGGGGAGATGAGCTGCTTAATTACTGATGGAAGGGGAAGCTGAGCTGCTGAGTCACGGCTGGAAGGGGGAGATGAGTTGCTGAGTCACTGCTGGAAGGGGGAGATGAGCTGCTAAGTCACTGCTGGAAGGGGAAGCTGAGCTGCAGAGTTGCTGCTGGAAGGGGAAGGTGAGCTGCTGAGTCGCTGAAGGAAGGGGAAGCTGAGCTGCTGAGTCACTGCTGGAAGGGGGAGATGAGCTGGAAGGGGAAGCTGAGCTGCTGAGTCACTGCTGAAAGGGAAAGCTGAGCTGCTGAGTCACTGCTGGAAGGGGGAGATAAGTTGCTGAGTCACTGCTGGAAGGGGGAGATGAGCTGCTGAGTCACTGCTGGAAGGGGAAGCTGAGCTGCTGAGTCGCTGCTGGAAGGGGAAGGTGAGCTGCTGAATCGCTGCTGGAAGGGGAAGCTGAGCTGCTGAGTTGCTGCTGGAAGGGGGAGATGAGCTGGAAGGGGAAGCTGAGCTGCTGAGTCACTGCTGGAAGGGGAAGCTGAGCTGCTAATTCACTGCTGGAAGGGGTAAGCTGCCTAATAACTGCTGGTACAGGGAGCATGGGGAGCTGAACTGTTGTCACTGGTGGGAGGGAAGCGTAAGGCTGGCCATACATTATACAATTTTCTTTTACAATTCCCCTTCAGATTTACCAAAAAGTATATAATATGAGGTCAAACCTAAACAACACTTTCAATTGTAGCCAATTAGGCAGGCCCTTGCTCTACATAGTGGTGTCAGTGGCAATTAGTCAGTTTCTCCCAGCGTCAGTTAATGTCAGATTGCCAGCCGTATTATCGCAGTCCCGCAATAATTCACTGGTCACTGCTGAAAGGGGGAGATGAGCTGCTGAGATACTGCTGGAAGGGGGAGATGAGCTGCTGAGTCACTGCTGGAAGGGGAAGCTGAGCTGCTGAGTCACTGCTGGAAGGGGAAGCTGAGCTGCTGAGTCACTGCTGGAAGGGGAAGCTGAGCTGCTGAGTCACTGCTGGAAGGGGAAGCTGAGCTGCTAATTCACTGCTGGAAGGTGGAGATGAGCTGCTGAGTCTCTGCTGGAAGGGGGAGATGAGCTGCTGAGTCGCTGCTGGAAGCGGAAGCTGAGCTGCTGAGTCACTGCTGAAAGGGAGAGATGAGCTGGTGAGATACTGCTGGAAGGGGGAGATGAGCTGCTGAGTCACTGCTGGAAGGGGGAGATGAGTTGCTGAGTCACTGCTGGAAGGGGGAGATGAGCTGCTGAGTCACTGCTGGAAGGGAAAGCTGAGCTGCTGAGTCACTGCTGGAAGGGAAAGCTGAGCTGCTGAGTCACTGCTGGAAGGGGAAGCTGAGCTGCTGAGTCACTGCTGGAAGGGGGAGATGATCTGCTGAGTCACTGCTGAAAGGGGAAGCTGAGCTGCTGAGTCACTGCTGGAAGGGGGGAGATGATCTGCTGAGTCACTGCTGGAAGGGGTAAGCTACCTAATAACTGCTGGTACAGGGAGCATGGGGAGCTAAACTGTTGTCACTTGTGGGAGGGAAGCGTAAGGCTGGCCATACATTATACAGTTTTCTTTTACAATTTACCTTCAGATTTACTAAAAAGTATATAATATGAGGTCAAACCTAAACAACACTTTCAATTGTAGCCAATTAGGCAGGCCCTTGCTCTACATAGTGGTGTCAGTGGCAATTAGTCAGTTTCTCCCAGCGTCAGTTAATGTCAGATTGCCAGCCGTATTATCGCAGTCCCGCTATAATTCACTGATCACCGCCATTAGTAGCATAAAAAGAATAAACAAATAAAAATTCATATATATATATATATACAGTCATGGCCGAAATTGTTGGCACCCTTGATATTTTTCCTGAAAATCAAGTATTTCACACAAAAAAGGTATTGCATTAACACATGTTTTGCTATACACATGTTTATTCCCTTTGTATGTATTGGAACAAATATAAAACAGAGGCAGAAAAGCAAATATGACATAATGTCACACAAAACCCCAAAAATGGGCTGGACAAAAGTATTGGCACCCTTAACTTAATATTTGGTTGCACACCCTTTGGAAAACATAACTGAAATCAGTCGCTTCCTATAACCATCAATAAGCTTCTGACACCTCTCACCCGGAATTTTGGACCACTCTTCCTTTGCAAACAGCTCCAGGTCTCTCTTATTGGAAGGACACCTTTTCCCAACAGCAATTTTAAGATCTCTCCACAGGTGTTCAATGGGATTTAGATCTGGGCTCATTGCTGGCCACTTCAGAACTCTCCAGCGCTTCTTTGCCATCCATTTCTGAGTGCTTTTTGACGTATGTTTGGGGTCATTGTCCTGCTGGAAGACCCAGGATCTTGGACGCAAACCCAGCTTTCTGACACTGGGCCCTACAGTGCGACCCAAAATCCTTTGGTAATCCTCAGATTTCATGATGCCTTGCACACAGTCAAGGCACCCAGTGCCAGAGGCAGCAAAACAACCCCAAAACATCATTGAACCTCCACCATATTTTACCGTAGGTACTGTGTTTTGTTCTTTGTAGGCCTCATTCCGTTTTCGGTAAACAGTAGAATGATGTGCTTTACCGAAAAGCTCTATCTTGGTCTCATCTGTCCACAAGACGTTTTCCCAGAAGGCTTTTGGCTTACTCAAGTACATTTTGGCAAACTGTAGTCTTGCTTTTTTATGTCTCTGTGTCAGCAGTGGGGTCCTCCTGGGTCTCCTGCCATAGCGTTTCATTTCATTTAAATGTCGACGGATAGTTCGCGCTGACACTGATGCTCCCTGAGCCTGCAGGACAGCTTGAATGTCTTTGGAACATGTTTGGGGCTGCTTATCCACCATCCGGACTATTCTGCGTTGCAATCTTTCATCAATTTTCCTCATCCGTCCACGACCAGGGAGATTAGCTACAGTGCCATGGGTTGCAAACTTCTTGATAATGTTGCGCACTGTGGACAAAGGCAAATCTAGTTCTCTGGAGATGGACTTGTAACCTTGAGATTGTTGATATTTTGCCACAATTTTGGTTCTCAGGTCCTCAGACAGTTCTCGTCTCCTCTTTCTGTTGTCCATGCTTAGTGTGGCACAGACAGACACACAATGCAAAGGTTAAGTGAACGTCTCTCCTTTTTATCTGCTTTCAGGTGTGATTTCTATATTGCCCACACCTGTTACTTGCCCCAGGTGAGTTTACAGGAGCATCACATGCTTGTAACATTCTTATTTATCCGCAGTTGTGAAAGGGTGCCAATACTTTTGTCCAGCCCATTTTTGGAGGTTTGTGTGACATTATGTCGAATTTGCTTTCTTTCCTCCCTTTTTTTGTTTTGTCCCAATACACACAAAGGGAATAAACATGTGTATAGCAAAACATGTGTTAATGCAATACGTTTCGTGAGAAATACATGATTTCCTGGAGAAATATCAAGGGTGCCAACAATTTCGGCCATGACTGTATATATATATATACACCATCTTTTGTAGGTGCTATAACTTTTACACAAACTGATCAATATACATGTATTGGGAATTTTTTTTATCAACGACATGTAGCAGAATACCTTTTGGCCTAAATTTTATTGGATTTGTTTTATAGCAGAAAGTAAAAAATAGGTGTCTTTTTTTTTTCAATGTTTGTTATTTTTTTGTTTATATTGCAAAAAATTTAAAAACTCAGTGGTGATCAAATACCACCAAAAGAAAGCTCTATTTGTGTGAAAAAATGTATATAAATTTAGTTTGGTTACAGCGCTGCATGACCGCGCAATTTAAAGTAGTTTAATTAAAGTAGTTAATTAAATTAATTAAAGTAGTTTAATTAAAGTACAGTGCGGTGACCTAATCATGAAGGGGGTAAAACCTTCCGCAGCTTAAGTGGTTAATGTACTTACTTTTGTGCACTTTAATGTTTTACTTTTCTTTAAAATACAACCAAAAAAATTTGCAAAAAAAATACAAAAAAACATTCTTCTTCATGTGTATCATTTATTTTTTTTTAAACCTGATATTTTCATATTTTTTCCCATGTAAAAAAAATCATAAAAATAGATTAAAAAAATTAAAAAAACAAATTAAAGGACACTGATTTTTAAATATATATAAAAGTTTTGTATGTTTATCACATCATAATCACTCTTTTTTTTTATCAGGCCAAGTCTAACACGAGTTTAAATGGATTTGAAATCTTTAATTTTGCTGCAAAAAAGATATTTGAAATGAAAACAAAAAAACCCATAAAAAAGCATCAGTTTAAAAATGTACTAACTTAAAAAAAAGGGGAAAATAAAATTGACCCCAAACCATTATGGTTTTCCCTTTACTACAGGGCTCCATTATGCGAAAGGCTACAGAGAGGTAGCGGAATTAAAAAATTGTAGCGGAATTAAAAAATGATATAAATTTAGTTTGGGTACAGCGTTGCTTGACCATGCAATTAAAGTAGCACAGTGCGGTATAGCAAAAAATGGCCTGATGATAAAGGGGGTAAAACCTTCCAGAGCTTAAGTGGTTACTTACTTACTTTTGTGCACTTAAATATATTACTTTTCTTTAAAATACAACCAAAAAAAAATACAAAAAACATTCTTGTTCATGTGTATCATTTATTTTTTTTTAAACCTAATATTTTCATATTTTTTTCCCATGTAAGAAAAATCATAAAAGTAGATAAAATTAAAAAAAATATATTAAAGGACACTGATTTTTAAATATATATAAAAGTTTTGTATGTTTATCACATCATAATCACTCTTTTTTATCAGGCCAAGTCTAACACAAGTTTAAATAGATGTGAAATCTTTAATTTTGAAAAAATAATTTGTAAAATTTAATTAAAAAAAAGATATTTGAAATGCAAAAAAATATAAAAAAAAAAATAAAAAAAACATATATGAAAATACACTGATTTTTAAATATATATAAAAGTTTGTATGTTTATCACATCATAATCACTCTTTTTTATCAGGCCAAGTCTAACACAAGTTTAAATAGATGTGAAATCTTTAATTTTGAAAAAATAATTTGTAAAATTTAATTAAAAAAAAGATATTTGAAATGCAAAAAAATATAAAAAAAAAAATAAAAAAAACATATATGAAAATACACTGATTTTTAAATATATATAAAAGTTTGTATGTTTATCACATCATAATCACTCTTTTTTATCAGGCCAAGTCTAACACAAGTTTAAATAGATGTGAAATCTTTAATTTTGAAAAATTAATTTGCAAAATGTAATTAAAAAAAAAGATATTTGAAATGCAAAAAAAAAACCCCATAAAAAGCATCAGTTTAAAAATGTACTAACTTAAAAAAAAAATAAGGGAAAATAAAATTGACCCCAAACCATTATGGTTTTCCCTTTACTACAGGGCTCCATTATGCAAAAGGCTACGGAATTAAAAAATGATATAAATTTAGTTTGGGTACTGCGTTGCTTGACCACGTAATTAAAGTAGCACAGTGCGGTATAGCAAAAAATGGCCTGATCATAAAGGGGGTAAAACCTTCCAGAGCTTAAGTGGTTACTTACTTACTTTTGTGCACTTAAATATATTACTTTTCTTTAAAATACAACCAAAAAAAATACAAAAAGCCATTCTTGTTCATGTGTATCATTTATTTTTTTTTAAACCTGATATTTTCATCTTTTTTCCAATGTAAGAAAAATCATAAAAATAGATAAAAAAAAATATATGAAAATACACTGATTTTTTAAATATATATAAAAGTTTTGTATGTTTATCACATCATAATAACTCTTTTTTTATCAAGCCAAGTCTAACACAAGTTTAAATGGATGTGAAATCTTTAATTTTGAAAAATTAATTAGCAAAATTTAATTAAAAAAAAAAGATATTTGAAATGCGAAAAAACCCCATAAAAGAGCATCAGTTTAAAAATGTACTAACTTAAAAAAAAAAAAAAAAGGAAAATAAAATTGACCCCAAACCATTATGGTTTTCCCTTTACTACAGGGCTCCATTATGCGAAAGGTTACAGAGAGGTAGCGGAGTTAAAAAAATTGGAGTGGAATTAAAAAAATTATATAAATTTAGTTTGGGTACTGCGTTGCTTGACCATGCAATTAAAGTAGCACAGTGCGGTATAGCAAAAAATGGCCTGATGATAAACGGGGTAAAACCTTCCAGAGCTTAAGTGGTTACTTACTTACTTTTGTGCACTTAAATATATTACTTTTCTTTAAAATACAACCAAAAAAAAATACAAAAAACATTCTTGTTCATGTGTATCATTTATTTTTTTTTAAACCTAATATTTTCATATTTTTTTCCCATGTAAGAAAAATCATAAAAATAGATAAAATTAAAAAAAATATATTAAAGGACACTGATTTTTAAATATATATAAAAGTTTTGTATGTTTATCACATCATAATCACTCTTTTTTATCAGGCCAAGTCTAACACAAGTTTAAATGGATGTGAAATCTTTAATTTTGAAAAATTAATTTGTAAAATTTAATTAAAAAAAAGATATTTGAAATGGGAAAAAAAAACCCATAAAAGAGCATCAGTTTAAAAATGTACTAACTTAAAAAAAAAAAAAAAAAAGGGAAAATAAAATTGACCCCAAACCATTATGGTTTTCCCTTTACTACAGGGCTCCATTATGCGAAAGGTTACAGAGAGGTAGCGGAATTAAAAAGGAGAATTTCTCAGAGAAATTGCGCACAGCACAGGAGGTAATACTCGGCCTGGAATGCAACCTAAGCAGATTCAATTTCTGTAAATTCACATAATGCCTGAGAGGAGGTTCGTGCACTCCCGACCTTGTGTCCCGTCTGTATCTGTTTCCCCCCCCCTCCTCGTTGAAATGACAGGACTGTAACATTGAAGGCGTAGGAGCCCGGGCTCAGGAATCCCAGAAGTCAGCACAACGCGGGGTTTCAACCCTCCGCAGATAATTGCCTGGAACTCACGACATTTGTAGAACTTCCAGCCCCGAAATAAAATAAAATCATTAAGCACGGCCAGCATCTGAAAAATATTAACAAAAAGAACAACCCGAGTTCAGTAAAGTTCGAGAAACAAAGCATGTGGAGTCCTTTTAACCATTTGCTGGCTGGGGAGACACCAAGCAGCCAACCAATTGTTAAAAAAAAAAAAAATTCTAAATTTTGCAAATGTTTTATTTTCTAAACTTTTGAAAAAGTAATCCAGAAATAAAAAATAAGAAAATCCTAAATGGAACATTCTTCAATAAATGTTTCAGTCAGTATTTTGTTCATGTACAGAGCATGTCCAAATGGTATCAGAGGTTGGGGGGAGCTGGGGCGGACTCACCATTTGAGCACTCGGGCACCGCCCGAGGGCCCGGCGTCAGTAGGGGGCCCCATGAAATGCCCCTGGCACCTTTTTATAGACTTTTTTGGGTGTGCTTTGAGTGTGGACAAGGACACAGGGGCCCCATGATCCCCTATTGCCCAGGGGCCCCATGAGTTGTCAGTCCGCCCCTGGGGGGGAGGTTAAGTTTAACCACTTGCTGACCCATGAAATGCCCCTGGCACCTTTTTATAGGCTTTTTTGGGTGTGCTTTGAGTGTGGACAAGGACACAGGGGCCCCATGATCCCCTATTGCCCAGGGGCCCCATGAGTTGTCAGTCCGCCCCTGGGGGGGAGGTTAAGTTTAACCACTTGCTGACCCATGAAATGCCCCTGGCACCTTTTTATAGGCTTTTTTGGGTGTGCTTTGAGTGTGGACAAGGACACAGGGGCCCCATGATCCCCTATTGCCCAGGGGCCCCATGAGTTGTCAGTCCACCCCTGGGGGGGAGTTAAAGTTTAACCACTTGCTGACCAGCCACAGAACATGTACTGCAGCAGGTCGGCACATGCAGACAAATTCATGTACATGTACACCATTTGCCTGCGGGGGGGGCACGCAGCGCACCTCCTCCCCCACGCTCGATACTCCTCCACAACCCGGCACTCGGGGCCCAGCGATCATGTGATCAATAGGGCAGCACAGTGGCTAAATGGTTAGCACTTCCGCCTGGCAGTACTAGGGTCGTTGGTTCGTATCCCAACCATGGCACCACCTGCCTGGAGTTTGCATGTTCTCCATGTGCCTGCGTGGGATTCCTCCAGGTACTCCGGTTTCCTCCCACTCTCCAAAGACATGCTGGTTGGTGAATTGGCTCCTGTCTAAATTGTCCCTACTATGTGTATGTATGAATGTGAGTTAGGGCCCTTAGATTGTACACCCCTTGAGGGTTAGGGACTGATGTGAATGTACAATATATATGTAAAGTGCTGTGTAAATTGATGGCGATATATAAGTACCTGAAATAAATAAATAAATTACATGATCACAGTGTCAACAAAGCTGTAATTTATTTATTTCAGGTACTTATATAGCGCCGTCAATTTACGCAGCACTTTACATATATATTGTACATTCACATCAGTCCCTAACCCTCAAGGGGTGTACAATCTAAGGTCCCTAACTTACATTCATATACAAGGGCCAATTTATACAGGATCCAATTAACCTACCAGCATGTCTTTGGAGTGTGGGAGGAAACCAGAATGAATGAATTCATCCATAACAGCTGTGTTGCCTATGCTGTGATTAGCCCACAGCTATCACGTGGTACCTGGGCCAATCAGAGCACCCTGTACCATGTGATAAGCTGTAGCCAATCACAGATCACTAGGGATAACAGCTATGGTTAACCCATTCATGACAGTTAAAAACTGTGCTGTTACAATGATCTGATGAAAGTATGTAAAATAAATTGCTCTGTTTTTTCAAGGTTGTGATTGAGGTCCTTTGTCTGGATGTCCTGTACTGCTTGGAGCAAGCTACGCTCGGCACCCTGCTACGCCTGCAACTGTCCCCAGCTCACTTCTCTGCCAGGGTTGTGCGTATCTCTCATGTCCTGGGAGTCTTGAGTAAAGGTGACTTACCTACCCTCCTACTCCTCCACACCTCCCCCCCCCCCACACACACACCCCTCCCCCCCCGCGCTTTTTTTTTTCTTTTTCTTCTCCTCTCTTCCCTTCTTTTTCATGCTTATTCTTAAATTCTTAATCCCCATTTCCCTGCCTTCTTACTCAGAGTTTAGCTTTCATTCTCCCCTTTCTATTTCGTACACTTCTCTACTCATAGGAGCCCTACTCCCTATCTGCAATCCAGCTGCGCATGTGTTTTACTTTTACATATCTCCTTTCCCGAACCCTTTACCCGTGTGCTGGCAACCTGTAGTAGGCAGGGGCGGACTGACCATACGGAAACTCCGGCACTGCCCGAGGGCCCGGGGTCAGTAGGGGGCCCCATGAGATGCCCCTGGTACCTTTTTCATCGGCTTTTTTGAGTTTGGGCAAGGACACAGGGGCCCCATGATCCCTTATTGCCCGGGGGCCCCATGAGTTGTCAGTCCGCCCCTGGTAGTGGGTTACCTCAGTTTCATCAAAAGTAAAAGGCCATATCCTACAAGCCCTTGCATCCCCCCCTCCACACCTACCAGGGGCGGACTGACAACTCATGGGGCCCCCGGGCAATAGGGGATCATGGGGCCCTTGTGTCCTTGCCCAAACTCAAAAAAGCCTATGAAAAAGGTACCAGGGGCATCTCAGGGGGCCCCCTACTGACCCGAGTTTCCAAATGGTCAGTCCGCCCCTGACACCTACTGTATACATTTCCAATGCATACCTTTGACTCACTGGCGCTGCTCTTTGCAGCTGTTCGGTGACTGAGGTTATATATCATCGACCTGCCAGTGCTGTGATTCCATTATGCTGAATGAGGGCTTGAGACCAGATATGCCTTTAATGTTCCTGCGCTCACATGTTCTCATTTTTCCCATTTTCTTTTCCCTGGGATGACTTATGTCTGATTCCTTGTCTATGTATTGCTATGTATCTTTTTGTTCGCTTTATGTGCATTACCTCCTATTGTATTTCTGACTTGTATAATACCTTGTATTACCTGTACTTATTGTATGCTCTGAGTTTATTAATAAACTTTATGGGAAAAAAAAACCCAGTAAAATAAATTGTACACATTTTTTAAAAAATGAAATAAATTAAAAAAAAAAAAATTGAATAAAAAATTATTTTATTTTTCTTTTTAACCAATTCCATACCGGGCAATTTTACACCTTCCTGCCCAGGCCAGTTTTCAGGTTTCAGCGCTCTCACACTTTGAATGACAATTGCGCGGTCATACAACATTGTACCCAAACTAAAATTTTATCATTTTCTTCACACAACTAGAGCTTTCTTTTGGTGGTATTTAATCACCGCTGGGGTTTTTATTTTTTGCTAAATTAACAAAAAAAAGACCAAAAGTTTTGAAAAAAAAAAGGTTTTTCTTTGTTTCTGTTATAAAAGTTTGCAAATAAATAATTGTTCTTCATAAATTTAGGCCGAGATGTATTCTGCTACATGTCTTTGGTGAAAATAACCCAAATTAGGATGTATTATTTAGTTTGTAGGAGAGTTATAGAGTTCACAAACTATGGGATAGATCTGAATATTGATCAATCCTGAAGTACTGACAGCCAATCTAATTTCTTGAGGTCCAAGAATGTCAGAACAGTACAGATATCCCCCAAATGTCAGGACAGTACAGATATCCCCCAAATGTCAGAACAGTACAGATATCCCCCAAATGTCAGGACAGTACAGATATCCCCCAAATGTCAGAACAGTACAGATATCCCCCAAATGTCAGAACAGTACAGATATCCCCCAAATGTCAGAACAGTACAGATATCCCCCAAATGTCAGGACAGTACAGATATCCCCCAAATGTCAGGACAGTACAGATATCCCCCAAATGTCAGGACAGTACAGATATCCCCCAAATGTCAGAACAGTACAGATATCCTCCAAATGACCCCTTTTTGCAGAGTAGACAGTCCGACGTACTTCATAAGAGGCACGGTGAGTTTTTTGAAGTTGTATTTTTTTTGTCATAATTTTTCGGAAAATTAAAAAATTAAAAAAATTAGTTTCACTATATATTTTTTTTACATACTGTCACCAGTGCAGTACAGCGTCATCATATAACTGGCATGGCGGTGATCAGGGACACTGACTGGTGACAGTATGAAAAAAAAATTATATATTTTTTTTTTTATTATTTTTTATTACATTTTTTTAAGATTTTTTTTTCATATTTCACTATGACCAAAGTAGTACAATGTTACCATTGTAACATTGTACTACTTTGGGGAAGTGATCAGTATTTTTTTTTTTTACACAATTTGCTTATAGCAAAGAATTACTTTGCTATAAGCAAGCATTTACCTGAATGACATCAATTCATTCAGGGTTTTTTTTTTTTTTTTGTGCTTAGCTGTGATTTGGCCACAGCTAATCACTTGACATGTGCATGTGATTAGCTGTGACCATTCACAGCTAGACACTAGTATACAATGGATGGCATGAATGAAGCCATCCCTTGTATACAACTGTCATGTGACCTGCTGTGATTGGTCACAGCAGGTCACATGGTACTGGCAACGGGGGCCGGTACTCAGATCTGTCATCGGCCATGTCCGAGGTACACGGCTGGTGACAGATCGCGCCGCTGCACCGCTCTGCAGGAGCGCAATCTGCGCATGTGCGGGAGGACGCCATATGGCATCCACCCGGAACTCTGATGACATTTGCCGCCCGCCGTTCGGCCATAGGGCGGGCGGCAAATGGTTAAATACTATCACCAGTCAGTGTCCCTGATCACTGCCACACCAGTCATGTGATGATGCTGTACTGCCCTGGTGACAAAAAAAATGAAAAAAAAGACCAAATCATTTTAATTTAAAAAAAAATAGTGACAAAAAATTACAACTTTAAAAAACTCACCATGCCTCTTACTAAAATCTCAGACTGTCTACTCTTCAAAAAGCGGTCAAATGGATCAAAGGGGTATTTGTACTGTCCTGGCATATTAGGACCTCAGAAAATGAGTACATCAGTACATCAGGATTAAATATATATACTGTAGTTTGTAGATGCTGTAACTTTTACACAAATCAACTAATATACACTTAATGATTTTTTTTTTTACCAAAGACAAGTAGCAGAATCCATTTTGGCCTCAATTTTTGACAAAATTAGATTTTATTGGATATTTTTATAACAGAAAGTGGAAAATATCATTTTTTTTCAAAAATATTTGGTATTTTTTAATTTTTAACACAAACATTTAAAATCCCAATGGTGATCAAATACCACCAAAAGAAAGCTCTATTTGTGTGAAAAAAATTATAACAATTTTTGCATACAGTGTTGCATGACCGTGCAATTCTCCATTACAGTAGCACAGTGCTGAATAGCAAAAAAAAAAAGCCCTATTCGTGCAGAGAGTAAAACCTTCCACAGCTCAAGTGGATAACTAAAGGCAAAAGTTTTTCTTTTACTTTTCACTTTTTTGTAGGGTGGGGAGGGATTCGTAAATCCTATATTTTGGGTTGTTCCAAGAAAGGAATAGAGGGAAATCTTCCAACAGGGACAGTACTACAGTGATCTGGTGACAACCAAGTATTCACTTAGCTAAATTTTTAAACTTTGCAAATATTTATTTCTAAACTTTTGAAAAGGTAATCCAGAGATAAAAAAATATGACAATGCTAATAGAACATTCTTCAATATACACTATATTGCCAAAAGTATTGGTCGGCCTGCCTTTCCACGTACATGAACTTTAATGGCCCCCCAGTCTTAGTCCGTAGGGTTCAATATTGAGTTGGCTCCGCCCTTTGCAGCTATAACAGCTTCAACTCTTCTGGGAAGGCCGTCCACAAGGTTTAGGAGGGTGTCTATGGGAAGGTTGGACCATTCTTCCAGAAGTACATTTGTGAGGTCAGGCACTGATGTCGGGGGAGGAGGCCTGGCTCACAGTTTCTGCTCTAATTTATCCCAAAGGTGTTCTATGGGGTTGAGGTCAGGACTCTGTGCAGGACAGTCAAGTTCCTGCACCCCAAACTGGCTCCTCCATGTCTTTATGGACCTTGCTTTGGGCACTGGTGCGCAGTCATGTTGGAACAGGAAGGGGCCATCCCCAAACTCTTCCCACAAAGTTGGGAGCATGAAATTGTCCAAAATGTCTTGGTATGCTGACACCTTAAGAATTCCCTTCACTGGAACTAGGGGGCCAAGCCCATCCCCTGGAAAACACCCCCACACCATAATCCCCCCTCCACCAAACTTACACCTGACACAATGCAGTAAGGCAAGTACCGTTTTGCTGGTAACCACCAAACCCAGACACGTCCATCGGATTGCCAGACAGGGAACCCTCATTCTTCACTCAAAAAAAATTGTCTCTAGAGTCCAGTGGCAGCGTGCTTTACACTACAGCATCCGACACTTTGCATTGCACTTGGTGATGTAAGGCTTGGATGCAGCTGCTCGGCCATGGAAACCCATTCCATGAAGCTCTCTACACACTGTTGTTGTGCTAATCTGAAGGCCACACCAAGATTGCAGGTCTTCAGCTATTGACTCTGCAGGCAGTTGGTGACTTCTGCGCACTGTGTGCTTCAGCATGCACTGACCCCGCTCTGTCATGTGACGTGGCCTACCACTTGGTGGCTGAGTTGCTGTTGTTCCCAGTTGCTTCCACTTTGTTATAATCCCACCAACAGTTGAGCGTGGAATATTTAGTAGCCAGGAAATGTCACGGATGGACTTATTGCCCAGGTGGCCACCTATCACGAGACCACGCTTGGAGTCACTGAGCTCCTGAGAGCGACCCATTCTTTCACCAATGTTTGTAGAAGCAGTCTGCATGCCTAGGGGCTTGATTGTATACACCTGTGTCCATGGAGGGGATTGGAACACCTGAATCACATGATTTGGAGGGCTGACCCAATACTTTTGGCAATATATTGTATGTTACAATCAGCATTTTGTTCATATATAGGGCGTGTCTACTCAGTGTCAAAGGTTGGGGGAGTTAAAGTATAACTTAAAGTATTCCTAAACTCCGGTCTCTGCATTCACTATATCCTGTCCCCCTGGACCCTGCATTCACTTTATACGGTCTCCCTGGACCCTGCATTCACTATATCTGGTCTCTCTGGACCCTGCATTCACTATATCCTGTCCCCCTGGACCCTGCATTCACTTTATACGGTCTCCCCGGACCCTGCATTCACTATATCTGGTCTCCCCAGACCCTGCATTCACTATATCCTGTCCCCCTGGACCCTGCATTCACTTTATACGGTCTCCCTGGACCCTGCATTCACTATATCTGGTCTCTCTGGACCCTGCATTCACTATATCCGGTCTCGCAGGACCCTGCATTCACTATATCTGGTCTCCCCGGACCCTGCATTCACTATATCTGGTCTCCCTGGACCCTGCATTCACTATATCTGGTCTCCCCGGACCCTGTATTCACTATATCTGGTCTCCCCGGACCCTGCATTCCCTATACCTGGTCTCCCCCGACCCTGCATTCACTATATCTGCTCTCCCCGGACCCTGTATTCACTATAGCCTGTCTCCCCAGACCCTGCATTCACTATATCCGGTCTCCCCGGACCCTGCATTCACTATATCTGGTCTCCCCGGATCCTGCATTCACTATATCCGCTCTCCCCAGACCCTGAATTCACTATATCTGGTCTCCCCGGACCCTGCATTCACAATATCTGGTCTCCCCGGACCCTGCATTCACTATATCCGGTCTCCCCGGACCCTGCATTCACTATATCTGGTCTCCCCTGACCCTGCATTCACTATATCCGCTCTCCCCAGACCCTGAATTCACTATATCTGGTCTCCTAGGACCCCGCATTCACTATATCTGGTCTCCCTGGACCCCGCATTCACTATATCCGCTCTCCCACAGTACACAGAACATGGAAATGTAATTATTTTACTAAATATAAACTGCTAAATTCCTTTTCTTATCAGCAGTATATAGCAGTCTTGTGACTTCTATCAGTGTCCGGCCCAGCACTGGTTAATCTTGTAGGAGGAGTCTTCATTCTCCTCTGACTGTTCTATGAGGCTGCATGACCCCTGACCCTCTGTCTAGACAGTGCTGATTGGCCCTGTGCTGATCACATGCACCCCCCTCCCCCCCAAGAAACAAAATCTCCCCCCCAATACACTTCAAACTGAGCATGTGCTCTGGTTAGGATGTCATATGACGTTGACTGGGGACGACAAGTGTCCTGTTCAACCATCATTTTGTCAATAGGCCGGGCAGGGTCTGGATAAACAGTCTAGGGGATGTCTTTTTTTGTACAGTATTTATTGCTTGTAGGAACTTGAGGCATTAGGAGAGGATGCAGGGTGGCATAGGACTGACAACTTATGGGGCCCCTGGGTTTTAGGGGTTCAGGGGTCCCCTGTGTCCTTGCCCAAACTCAAAAAAGTCTATGAAAAAGGTACCAGGGGCATCTCATGGGGCCCCCTACTGACCCCGGGCCCTCGGGCAGTGCCCGAGTTTCCAAATGGTCAGTCCGCCCCTGCTCCAGGAACACTGATAAGTAATCAGTGCCAGGAGCAAAGGAGATGACCAGAAATGAGACCCTGTAAGAGCCATCTCAGTGTGAGCTACCATTCACTCAGCATGCAGTTACTAGGACTGTGAGCTCAGACACTTCCCAGCAGGGGCAGACTGACAACTCATGGGGCCCCTGGGCAATAGGGGATCATGGGGCCCCTGTGTCCTTGCCCAAACTCAAAAAAGTCGATGAAAAAGGTACCAGGGGCATCTCATGGGGCCCCCTACTGTCCCTGGGCCCTCGGGCAGTGCCCGAGTTTCCAAATGGTCAGCCCGCCCCTGCTTCCCAGCATCCACTAGACATTCTTCATTTAGGCAGGGGTTAATGCCAGGGGTGGACTGACAATTCATGGGCCCTCGGGCAGTTCCCGGGTTTCCAAATGGTCAGTCCACCCCTGGTTAATGCTCACAACGCCACAGGACAGCTATACCCTCTTCACCTTCCACTCTTCAGTGAGTCCTCCAGACCAGATCCTTAGCTCCAGAAGGATTTTGGTCCCCTACGTCTGCCTCAGCTGGAACCTTGGTCAACATACAGCTATTCCAGCAATCTGCCTCAGAGGAGGCCTTGAGGATGGGGACTCTTCCAGCAGTAAGAGACTAGGGCTGTTCCACACCTCAGATTCAGAACCCTCCAGCCACCCACTGAGCACCATAAATATTCAGGCTGCTCATTGGACTTTCCAGCCCACTATGTTCTAGAAACCTCTAGAAGACGGGAGTTGAGGGGGGGAGCAATCAAATTAAACCTGCGACCTGTGATTCATTAGACTCAATCCGCAGATTCGATCCATCTTACGGGGACCGTCGGAGGGGTGACAAGTGTTACCACACCAAGTGACACCAACCCTAGGGAGGGGGAGCTGTCAGGTTGGCTGCATTGGGTCCCCGTGGTTTCTAACAGCAGCTCTGCACATAGGTGTGAATGCCCATGCGATCCGATTCTAGTGCGGACCCAAAAAAGTGTCCTGCACCTTTTTGGTGCGGGTGCAATTAGAAAAATGCATGGCTCCAATTGCACCGCACACAAATCGCATGTGATTAGCAGAGGAATGCAAGTGTACAATCCAAATGACGAAGGGGTCCTGCGAGACTTCGAAACGTTCCAATGTCACATGCCTGATGAAGGGATCCTGCGAGACTCCGAAACGTTCCAATGTCACATGCCTGATGAAGGGGACCTGCGAGACTCCGAAACGTTACAATGTCACATGCCTGATGAAGGGGTCCTGCGAGACTCTGAAATGTTACAATGTCACATGCCTGATGAAGGGGTCCTGCAAGACTCCGAAACGTTACAATGTCACATGCCTGATGAAGGGGTCCTGCGAGACTCCGAAACGTTACAATGTCACATGCCTGATGAAGGGGACCTGCGAGACTCCAAAATGTTCCAATGTCACATGCCTGATGAAGGGGACCTGCGAGACTCCAAAATGTTACAATGTCACATGCCTGATGAAGGGGACCTGTGAGACTCAGAAACGTTACAATGTCACATGCCTGATGAAGGGGACCTGCGAGACTCCAAAATGTTACAATGTCACATGCCTGATGAAGGGGACCTGCGAGACTCCGAAACGTTACAATGTCACATGCCTGATGAAGGGGACCTGCGAGACTCCAAAATGTTACAATGTCACATGCCAGATGAAGGGGACCTGCGAGACTCAGAAACGTTACAATGTCACGTGCCTGATGAAGGGGACCTGCGAGACTCCGAAATGTTACAATGTCACGTGCCTGATGAAGGGATCCTGCGAGACTCCGAAACGTTACAGTGTCAAATGCCTGATGAAGGGGACCTGCGAGACTCCGAAACGTTACAATGTCACATGCCTGATGAAGGGATCCTGCAAGACTCTGAAACGTTGCCTTGCTGTAACTATGTGATCGTTCATTAAAACTTTTGGACCCATATTGGCGATCCTCGGTGTGCTGGTGACATTCTCCCTAGCAGACGAATGCGGTGTGGTTCCTGTGTGAATCACATGCGATGTACCACTAGCCCCTCCCTCCTAGATTGTAAGCTCCCAGGATCAGCCCCTCCCTCCTAGATTGTAAGCTCCCAGGATCAGCCCCTCCCTCCTAGATTGTAAGCTCCCAGGATCAGCCCCTCCCTCCTAGATTGTAAGCTCCCAGGATCAGGCCCTCCTAACCCTCTTGTATTGAACTGTATTGTTGCTGTATTGTCTCCCGTTATATTGTAAAGCGCTGAGCAAACTGTTGGCGCCATAAATCCTGTATAATAATAATAATAATAATAAAAAATCCTTTATAATAATAATAAAAAATCCGGTATAATAATAATAATAATAATAATAATAATAAATCCTGTATAATAATAATAATAAAAAATCCGGTATAATAATAATAATAATAATAATAATAAATCCTGTATAATAATAATAATACATCCTGTATAATAATAATAATAATAATAATAAATCCTGTATAATAATAATAATAAATCATGTATAATAATAGTAATAAATCCTGTATAATAACAATAATAATAATAATAATTCCTGTATAATAATAATAATAATAAATCCTGTATAATAATAATAATAATTCCTGTATTATAATAATAATAATAATAGTAAATCCTGTATAATAATAATAATAATAATAATAATAATAATAAATCCTGTATAATAGTATTATTATTATTATTATTATACAGGATTTATTATTATTATTATTATTATTATACAGGATTTTTTTTTATTATTATTATTATTATTATTAATAATAATTTACCGAGCCGCATATACAGTAGAAAAAGATTCAAAATAACAGAAAGCACAACTACGGCCAAAAGCCCCAACGCCGTTATTCGCTGCGATTTGATATCCTTCTGCACAAAATAAAAGACAATTGTTTCAAGGCTCGCCATCCGCCCGATGGCCTGCATTCCCGCGTCCTGCGCTCTGGTCCGGCCTCAGCAGCGGGTGTTTAATAAATTGTTGCATGTGTCTCAGCACTCCCCCCCCCCCCCAATCCTTTCCCCCGGCAGGTCCGAGGTGATGCAAACCTGCTGCTCCAACAGATTTGGTTCAAGGAAATTGACAAAAAGATCAACTTGAAACGAAAAGCGAACGGAGCCTGAACTTCGCAGGCGTTTGTTTGATATATGGTCCTGTCTTCCCCGCCCGAAGAGGGGATGAAAACGTAGGGAATCGTACGCGTTTCATTATCCCGCCGGAGGAAAGTCAGGGCTTCTCCCTGCGGACGGACCATTTAATAAACGTGATTTAGAATGTGAAGTTAGGCGATGGCCGCGCTGTGACTCCCGACGATTCGCCTCGCAAGATATCAATAACGCTGGTTTGAGTCGTGTGACGTATCGGGTTCTGGGCTCTGGAATCTTCCGTACCGGCTCCCCCCGGTCCCCCCCCCGCCCCCCCCCCAGTCCCCCCGCCAGGCAGGGAAAATCACAGACTTTAAAAGGGGAAATATAGATTGTGTTTATAGGAAGGATTGATTTCCATCCCGACGTCTCTTCTCCCCGACAGATAATTGCCTTTTCTATTGTTTCGTGGTGAAGGGTTACCGCGCCGGGACTTTCCAACGGACTTGTTTTGTGGGAATGGAAATGGTGATGTTTGGGGGGGGGGTCCAAATCCGGTCCAAAGTGTTCAGGTTCTGCATTCCTGGAACCCCACATACATACAAGGTGCAGCGCACAGGACATACCAAGGAAATAATAAATCAATAACGTGACATAAATATATGAATTATCCCCTCACCCCCCAGAGGATTTACCCCCCTTCCTGACCAGGCTGGTTGTTTGCGTTACGGCGCTGCGGTACAATTGTGCAGTCATGCAACGCTGCGCCAAAATTAAATTTACATCCTTTTCTCCCAACAAATTGAGCTGTGTTTTGCATTACGGAGCTGCGTTACAATTGCGCGGTCATGCAACGCTGCACCGAAATGAAATTTACGTTCTTTTTTCCCCAAGAATTGAGCTGTCTTTTGCGTTACAATTACGCGGTCGTGCAACGCTGCACCCAAATGAAATGTACGTTCTTTGTTCCCCACGAATTGAGCTGTCTTTTGCGTTACAATTATGCGGTCGTGCAACGCTGCACTCAAATGAAATTTACGTTCTTTGTTCCCCACGAATTGAGCTGTCTTTTGTGTTACAGCACTGCGTTACAATTGCACAGTCGTGCTACACGCACCCAAATGAAATTTACGTCCTTTTTTCCCAACGAATTGAGGTATCTTTTGTGTTACAGTTGCGCGGTCATGCAACGCTGCTCTCAAATGCCTGCCTTTTGCGTTACGGAGCTGCGTTACAATTGCGTGGTCGTGCAACGCTGCACCCAAATAAAAGTTACGTCCTTTTTTTCCCATGAATTGAGGTGTCTTTTGCGTTACAATTGCGCGGTCATATAACACTGCGCCCAAATTAAATTTACATCCTTTTTTCCCACGAATTGTCTTTTGCCTTACGGCGCTGCGTTACAATTCTGCGGTCGTGCTACACGCACCCAAATGTAATTCATGTCCTTTTTCCCAGAAATTGAGGTGTGTTTTGCGTTACAATTGCTTGGTCGTGCAACGCTGCACCCAAATGAAATTTACGATCTTTTTTCCCCACAAATTGAGCTGTCTTTTGCATTACAGAGCTGCGTTACAATTATACGATCATGCAACGCTGCACCCAAATTAAATTTACGTCTGTTTTTTAAATTTACGTCCTTTTTTTCCCACGAACTGAGCTGTCTTTTGCGTTACGGCGCTGCGTTACAATTGCACACTCATGCAATGCTGCACCCAAATTACATTTACGTCTTTTTTCCCGCAAATTGGGCTGTCTTTTGAGTTACAATTACACGGCCGTGCAACGCTGCACCCAAATGAAATTTACGTTCTTTGTTCCCCACGAATTGAGCTGTCTTTTGTGTTACGGCACTGCGTTACAATTGCACATTCGTGCTACACACACCCAAATGAAATTTACGTCCTTTTTTCCCAACAAATTGAGGTGTCTTTTGCGTTACAATTGCGCGGTCATGCAACGCTGCACTCAAATGTAATTTACATCCTTTTCTCCCTACAAATTGAGCTGCCTTTTGCGTTATGGCGCTGCGTTACAATTGCGCGGTCACGCAATGCTGCACCCAAATATAATTTACATCCTTTTCTCCCAACAAATTGAGCTGCCTTTTGCGTTACAGAGCCGCATTACAATCACGTGGTCGTGCAACGCTGCACCCAAATGAAAATTACGTCCTTTTTTCCCACAAATTGAGCTGTCTTTTGCGTTACGGCACTGCGTTACAATTGCGCGGTCATATAACACTGTGCCCAAATTAAATTTACGGCCTTTCTTCCCCACAAATTGAGCTGTCTTCTGCGTTATGGCGCTGCGTTACAATTGCACAGTCGTGCTACACGCACCTAAATGAAATTTACGTCCTTTTTTCCCAACGAATTGAAGTGTCTTTTGCTTTACAATTGCGCAGTCATGCAACGCTGCACCCAAATTAAATTTACATCCTTCTCTCCCAACAAATTGAGCTGCCTTTTGCGTTACATTTGCACGGTCATGCAACGCTGCACCCAAATGAAATTTACGTCCTTTCTTCCCCACAAATTGAGCTGTCTTTTGCGTTATGGCGCTGCGTTACAATTGCACAATTGTGCTACACGCACCCAAATGAAATTTACGTCCTTTTCCCCCAACAAATTGAGGTGTCTTTTTGCTTTACAATTGCGCGGTCATGCAGCGCTGCACCCAAATTAAATTTACATTCTTCTCTCCCAGCAAATTGAGCTGTCTTTTGCGTTACGGAGCCGCATTCCATTTGCGCGGTCATGCAACGCTGCACCCAAATGAAATTTACATCCTTTTTCCCAGCGAATTGAGGTGTCTTTTGCTTTACAATTGCGCGGTCATGCAACGCTGCACCCAAATTAAATTTACATCCTTCTCTCCCAACAAATTGAGCTGTCTTTTGCGTTATGGCGCTGTGTTACAATTGCGTGGTCGTGCAACGCTGCACCCAAATGAAATTTATGACCTTTTTTCCCCACAAATTGAGCTGTCTTTTGCATTACGGAGCTGCATTACAATTATACGATCATGCAATTCTGCACCCAAATTAAATTTACGTCCTTTTTTTCCCACAAACTGAGCTGTCTTTTGCGTTATGGCGCTGTGTTACAATTGCGCAATCGTACAGCGCTGCACCCAAATTAAATTTATGTTCTTTTTTCCCCCACGAATAGAGCTGTCTTTTGCGTTACGGCGCTGCGTTACAATTGCACAGTCATGCAACGCTGCACCCAACTTACATTTACGTCTTTTTTTCCCGCAAATTGGGCTGTCTTTTGAGTTACAATTACACGGTCGTGCAACACTGCACCCAAATGAAATTTACGTTCTTTGTTCCCCACGAATTGAGCTGTCTTTTGTGTTACGGCGCTGTGTTACAATTGCACAGTCGTGCTACACACACCCAAATGAAATTTACGTCCTGTTTTCACAACGAATTGAGGTGTCTTTTGCTTTACAATTGTGCAGTCATGCAACGTTGAACCCAAATTAAATTTATATCCTCTCCCAGCAAATTGAGCTGTCTTTTGCGTTATGGTGCTGCATTACAATTGCGTGGTCATGCAACGCTGCGCCCAAATGAAATTTACATCCTTTTTCCCCACGAATTGAGCTGTCTTTTGCGTTACAGCGGTGCATTACAATTGCGCGATCGTGCAACACTGCGCCCAAATTAAATATATGTCCTTTTTTCCCCACACATTGAGATATCTTTTGCGTTACGGCGCTGCGTTACATTTGCGCGGTCGTGCAACGCTGCACCCAAATGAAATTTATGTCCTTTTTCCCACAAATTGAGCTGTCCTTTGCGTTACGGCGCTGCGTTACAATTGCGCGGTCGTGCAACGCTGCACCCAAATTAAATTTACATCCTTTTTCCCCCAAGAATTGAGCTGTCTTTTGCGTTACGGTGCTGTGGTACAATTGCGCGGTCATGCAACGGTGCACCCAAATGAAATTTACGTTCTTTTTCTCCCACAAATTTACCTGTCTTTCGGTGGTATTTGATCGCCTGTGCGTTTTTTATTTTTTGCGCTATAAAAAAAAAGACCGACAATTGTGAGAAAACAAACAATATTTTTGACTGTATGATATTCAACATGTCCAGTAAAAAAATTAAAAAATCTAATTTTGTCATAATGGGCAAAATGTATTCTGCTATGACTTTGCTAAAAAATAAATCACAATAAGTGTGGTATGTGATCGCCTGTGCGGTTTTTTATTTTTTGCACTATAAAAAAATGACTGACAGCTTTGAGAAAAAAACTATATTTTTGACTTTTTGCTTTTAAACATGTCCAGTAAAAAAATCTTTAAAACATTTAAAATTAACTGTTGATACAAAGCAGGATGGATCCATGCATTTGTGTGGTTTATGCCAAATTCTAACTGTGACGGAAGCATAGGCAGGACAGAACACACAAAGAGGATGGAGAACACACAAAGCTTTATTGAGACAACAAAATGACAGTCACTCAATGGGGAAATGGCAGGAAATGCTTTTTTATTACAAAATATATGAAAAAATATTTTTAAAAACACATTTCAAATATACTATGTCTTTAAAAATACAAATCTACATTTTTGGAATGCATTTACAAATATATGTAAAAAGATATGCTAAAATGACCTTTTTTATATGTTAAAAAAAATCTGAAAAATATATTTAAAAAAAAAATATTTTTAACAATATGTATATATTTTTAAATATATTCCTCAGATTTTTTTTAACATATAAGAAAGTCATTTTAACATATATTTTTACATATATTTGTAAATGCATTCCAAAAATGTAGATTAAACTTATTTTTAAAGATATACAGTATATTTGAAATATATTTTTAAAAATATTTTTCATATATTTTGTAATGAAAACACGTTTCAACATGCAGTATAAATATATATATGTATTGAAATATATTGAATATGGCCAAAATTGTAGTATTTCAAATATGTGGCAATATATTTGGGAAGAATATTTTTAAAATATATTTCAAATAAATATTTCTTCCATATGGGCTGTTAGACAATTTTCCCCCTATTCTATTCTCTATATGCCCCCTAATGACGTTAATAAAAACCTGAACACAAAAAGAAGCATTGGACTGTTTTGAACTTTGGTATTTATCAATAACAATGTGGCAGAGGTTCTAACCCTCATTACTTGCTGCAAAACTAAATTAAATAAATTTGAATTTTGACTTATACCTGTAGCACCCTCCTAGTGAGCTAGGGGGAGCTCTAGCTCTAACTGTTAGTGAGAAGGGCTGAGTAGCAGCCTGGGAGTAATAGCCAGGTGGGTCAAATTGTGGTCAAAACTCAGAGGCTCTGCAGACCAGCTCCCTGGGATTTCCCCCTGCTCTAGAACTTTGGAGAAAAATCTAGAAGCAATGGGTGAGTAGTGGCTGGTCTGTACTGTTAGAGGATCCTGGTCAATCCCCAACAGGAGGCTTAACAAGAGGCCAGGACAGCCTTTAACCATTTCAATACCGGGCAATTTTACACCTTCCTGCCCAGGCCAGTTTTCAGGTTTCAGCACTCTCACACTTTGAATGACAATTGCGCGGTCATACAACATTGTACCCAAACTAAAATTTTATCATTTTCTTCACACAACTAGAGCTTTCTTTTGGTGGTATTTAATCACCGCCGGGGTTTTTATTTTTTGCTAAGTTAACAAAAAAAGACCAAAAATTTTGAAAAAAAACACGTTTTTCTTTGTTTCTGTTATAAAAGTTTACAAATAAATAATTGTTCTTCATAAATTTAGACCGAGATGTATTCTGCTACATGTCTTTGGTGAAAATAACCCAAATTAGGATGTATTTTTTAGTTTGTAGGAAAGTTATAGAGTTCACAAACTATGGTATAGATCTGAATATTGATCAATCCTGAAGTACTGACAGCCAATCTAATTTCTTGAGGTCCAAGAATGTCAGAACGGTACAGATATCCCCCAAATGTCAGGACAGTACAGATATCCCCCAAATGTCAGAACAGTACAGATATCCCCCAAATGTCAGGACAGTACAGATATCCCCCAAATGTCAGGACAGTACAGATATCCCCCAAATGTCAGGACAGTACAGATATCCCCCAAATGTCAGAACAGTACAGATATCCCCCAAATGTCAGGACAGTACAGATATCCCCCAAATGTCAGGACAGTACAGATATCCCCCAAATGTCAGGACGGTACAGATATCCCCCAAATGACCCCTTTTTGCAGAGTAGACAGTCCGACGTACTTCATAAGAGGAATGGCGAGTTTTTTGAAGTTGTATTTTTTTTGTCATAATTTTTCGGAAAATGAAAAAATTAAAAACATTATTTTCACTATTTTTTTTTTTTTACATACTGTCACCAGTGCAGTACAGCGTCATCATATAACTGGCATGGCGGTGAACAGGACACTGACTGGTGACAGTATGAAAAAAAAAAAAAATTTTTTTTTTTTTTAATTATTTTTAATTTTTTTATTACTTTTTTTTTATTTTTTTTAAGATTGTTTTTTCATATTTTACTATGACCAAAGTAGTACAATGTTACCATAGTAACATTGTACTACTTTGGGGAAGTGATCAGTATTTTTTTTTTTTTTACACAATTTGCTTATAGCAAAGAATTACTTTGCTATAAGCAAGCATTTACCTGAATGAAATCGATTCATTCAGGTTTTTTTTTTTTTTTTTTTGTGCTTAGCTGTGATTTGGCCACAGCTAATCACATGACATGTGCATGTGACCTGCCGTGACCATTCACAGCTAGGCACTAGTATACAATGGATGGCATGAATGAAGCCATCCATTGTATACAACTGTCATGTGACCTGCGCATGTGCGGGAGCACGCTAAATGGCGTCCACCCGGAAAGCTAAAGCGTTTTTGAGGCCGCCAAACGGCTACAGGCCGGGCGGCTAATGGTTAAGAGTGACTGAGCCTGCTCAACAGGAGAGGAGAGGAGAGGAGAGTGGAAGAGTGGAAGATGAGGAAGTGAGGCTGGAGAGCAGGGAGGGGGCCCAATTGGAGAGCGGCTCACCTACAGGCAGTGGAGATTGGAAGGAGGAAAGGTCAGACCTTCACCGGCCCCCAGAGTGAGGACCACCTATGCAGCAGGGAAGGAGTAGCCCAGCAAAAAGACCTGGTAGCATCCACCAACCCACCAGTAACACAGGAGAAAGGAGTGAGTAAACCTGCACCTCCTGGGCTGGTAAGGGGAAAGAGGCACTCTGGTGGGAAACAGGATTAGCTTTTTGCCTGGGACTGTTGACATTGCAGTGGCAGGCACTGGATCCCCTGCCCAGGGAAACACCCAGTACAGTTAGATGAGGAGAAGATTCATCTGGGGTCTGGGGTGGTACTACGGGAGATGCTGGCTAGCTCTCCAAAAGAGACTGTTTGCTGTAAAGACTTGTACATAGTTGCTAAGGATTTTGTTCTCTGTTTCCATTTCCCTCGGGCATCCCATACATCCCTTACCCCATCCAAGTTCAATTTCCCTAACAAAATTTAAAAAAAAAGCTCAAGGACTGGTTACTATCTCCTGATGCAAGTCTGTGTGAAGGATATGCGTGTTGCCTGGCTGTGCAGGACTATAGGGGGACCCAAATCTACTGCAACTCCCAAGAGGGTAGTGCTACATTCCTTTGAAGCCGATATGTAAAAACTTGTACCATCCTGTTTGGGCAGGTAGAGGAATCGGGGTACTTTAGGTGGTATATTGATCTTTCCAACCTTGATTGTTTTAGAACAGGGGTCTCTAAACTTTTCAGTATGAGGGCCACATTGTATACTTTACACATATTCACAGGCCGATGAAAAATCCCCATTAAGGTCAACATCAGATTCCCTTTTGTATCAGGTTTCCCACCAAAGTCCTATTTAAATCAGGGTCCCCATCAGAGTCCACCCTTACATCAGGATCCCCATCAGAGTCCACCCTTACATCAGGGTCCCCATCAGAGTCCACCCTTACATCAGGATCCCCATTAGAGTCTACCCTTAAATCAGGGTCCTTCTTACATCCAAGTCCCCATCAGAGTCCCTCCTTACATCAAGGTCCCCATCATAGTACCCCTTAAACCAGGGTCCCCATCAATAACCCCATTATAGTCACCCTTACAGAGTCAGGGTGCATATTAGGGTATTGAAGCAGAGACCATAGGCAACCTCTGCTGACCTTAATCCTTGATCTGTGCTCAATGAGGATACACCAGTGACCCTAGCTGTGGGCCATATATATTCTTGTAGAGGGCCAGGTGTGACCTGCAGGCCATAATTTGGACACCCCTATTTTAGGCTAGGTTCACAGCACCCTGCACTGTGCGTTCCGGTTGCGGGTACAGGAATCGCATTGATTCCTGCACCCGCAACCACCCACAGCCGAACCGTGCTGGTCTTGCGAGGTGCGTGGGGCTGCCATTCATTCTGAATGGCACCCCTGTGCATCTCAGCCAGCGGAACGATCGATGCATTTAATTTCTGACATACTCCCCTTCTACATTTATACACTTATCCCAGTGTTTATCTAATGACTGAAAAGCTTCAGAATTGAAAGATTTGTCAGTACGCCTGAACCATCGTAGGACAGCCGGCTTCACTTCGTCATCATTGTGTTCACCGTTTCCAGAGAAAGATTTGTCTCTTGTCGACAGGTTATGCGTCAATTATCCAGGATCAGGCGTTCCAGGTGCTGAATGTTCACAGGAATGACTGTTGTGGGCTGGGAACCACCATGGCCGGGATGGTCGCTGGCAAACGTATGGCCATCTTTGAAACGTTTGCACTATTCAAATGTCTTACGGTGCTCACCACCGTACTGTGCTTGACGTCTTCTGTAGAGGTCTGTGGAATTTACATCTTTGTTCACGCTGTTCCATGCATGCACTAACACGGTTGTCTGCCATCTTGATTAATGGTCTCTGGACTGGCCCGCAATCAGTAATAGGACACACTTGCCACTTACTACTGCGTGTAGTATCGCCACCCTAACGTCCTTTTTTATACCTGTAAAATTGAAAGTCTTGATTTGACTTGAACGCCCCTCATACAAAGTCACATGTATTATCTTCTCAACATATAGGTATCCGTACCTTTCATCAATCTTCCTTTCTTCATCTCGGACAATGGCATAGCTTTAAAAATCTTGGATCTGACACAAGAACAGCTTTCTCCAGGACTCCACTCTCCCAGTTCTCACACATCAGAGTCCTTCAAACTCAACACCAACCCAATATTCAAGCTTGCAGCTCCTACCTTTCCCCATCCTGCCTGAAACACTCAGGCCAAGACCTATAAATCAAAAATTACAAGACTTTGGAGAAGAATTGAACTTTACCTTATTTTAATGTTAAAAAAGGAAGGAAACTGTCTAACCTATTCAAAACTGCTGAAGGACATCTTTATTTGAAGGCCTCGCCATATCATCTGCAATTTTCATTAAAGCTCCAGCCTGGAAAGGCATAGACGGTTCCAAGCCTTGTTCCTGGATGAAACGGGAGTCGTCGGTGTAATTTTATGGCTAAATTTAGATCATGGTTTTATTGGAATTTTTACATTTTTCACATACAATGGCTCACAGTCCTCACAGATCTCCAGCCAAGCCACTTCAAGGGTCTCAGCCATTCCATTACTGCTAATGCAGTTAATTAACTGTTCTGTATTAACTTGAGCTGTAGTTAAAAGTTGGAACCACCTGATAAGCTGTCTCTTTCTATTAGGAGTAAACATCCAGAAATGTAAATTACCCATGCCTCCGCAATGGAACATACTCATTTTTGACAGAAAGGTCATAATTCCATCCCATCCTTCTTGGCTTCGACCAAAAATGGTGCTTGTGTCACAGGCGTTAGTCAAGTTGAAAGAATTGCAAATGGGGAAACTGGCAGAAAGAGTAAATAGGGTTGGGATGATTCATCTCATCAATGGGACAATTAAGGCAAAATGTTACGTCGGTAATTGATTTGGTTATGCTTGTGCTTCCAGCTGGTGGCTCCGACAATCTGCTTCTCGTTAAAAACAAAAGTGTATTCTTTATCCTTGTGATACATATGGCTTTCCACCATCAGGCTGGTTTGATTTAATACCTGCCATCAGTAACACCTAGACAGCCCCGGACTGACCATTTGGAAACTCGGGCACTGCCAGAGGGCCCAGGGTTAGTAGGGGGCCCCATGAGATGCCCCTGGTACCTTTTTCATAGGCTTTTTTCAGTTTGGGCAAGGACACAGGGGCCCCATGATCCCCTATTGCCCGGGGGCCCCATGAGTTGTCAGTCCGCCCCTGCACCTAGACTTTATTTTGTTTATTGTCATCACTGTAGAACATGACCTAGCTCTGCTGTGCAGTCTCGGAGTCTTCTTTATCCATTGGCTATACTTCTAGTCAAATGTTGTTTTCGGTTTTGGATAGTGTAGGGAATAGTTAAAAACACCTTCCAGGTATTTCTTTTTTTTTTTTTTGTATCCTAACTTTTTCATCAATTTTTGCATCAATAACACAATAAAAGAAAAAAAAATCTTCAAATTCATGGGAAGTCCTTTCTTAGGCCTGTTTCACACCCCGTGTGTTGCGATTGATGCATTTTCCAGCATGTTTTGCATTTTTGAACAAGCTTTTTTTTTATGCATTTTGTTTTTATTTATTTATTTTTTGCCAATAAGAAAGTATTCACTTTCATGCTACTTTGGATGGGTGCGACTATAATGTGACTTGGATGTGACTTTGGATGAATGTGACTTAGTTACATAGTTATGCAGGCCATAGACGAGTTGAAAATTGGCCGTTTAAAAAAAAAAAAAAAGAAAAATCGCTCGTTCGATTGGCCGACGTTACCACCAACGGTAAAAAAAATAATCGGCTGATTTTCGTCCCGTCTATAGTCAGCATTTAACCCCATAATTACTTCTGTTCCTTGCAGAGACAGGGGAATTCCAGTCAGCTATTATATTTTATATGAAAAGTCTTGCGGTTGGAACAATGTATCTATTTGTATCCATTTCAGATACAGATGTTTTTATTCAGATACAAATAGATACATTGTTGCAACCGCAAGACTTTTCATATAAAATATAATAGTGGACTGGAATTCTTCTCCTCCTTCTTCTTCTTCTTCTTCTCAGCTCATGCGCAGATTTTCTTTTATCTGTAAAATGATCGCCCGATTTGCCCATCATTGCTGGGAAAATTGGCCGATTGTCAAAATCGGCCACAAATTTTTCAACATTACCGATAAAAAAAAATATGCCAAAACCCAGAAAAACTGCAGAACAATTAACCCACTAATGGTGCAACAATCGGCCGATTTTTTTTTCGGCCCAAAAATCGGCCGATTGTTGACCCGTCTATGGCCTGCATTAATCTGGCTGAAAAAAGACAAAAGTCCATCCAGTTCAACCATTAAAAAAGTTATAATCCTACACCCACAGTTGATCCAGAGGAAGGCAAAAAAAAAACAGCAAAGCATGATCCAATTTGCTCCTGCAGAGGAGAAAAAAATTCCTTCCTGATCCCCCCAGAGGCAAATGGATATTCCCTGGATCAACTTTACCTATAAATGTTAGTAACCAGTTAGACTTGGATGCGACTTTACATGAGTGACTTGTATGCGACAGTGGATGGGTGCAACTTGAATGCGACTTGGATGCAACTTTGGATATGTGCAGCTTGGATGTGATTTGGATGCAACTTTGATGCTAATTGAGTGCCTGCATCAAAGAGTGTAGAGTAGCACTACATGAACAGAACTGTCATACTTTCCTCTAAGCAAAAAAAAAAGTCACATTAAAGTCACACCCATCCAAAGTTTCATCAAAGCCAATATTCTCCGAGTGACAAAAAAATCCCCAAAATGCATCAAAAACGCACTACATGCATTTCTGCCAACTGTCCATTAAAGTCTATTGAACCAAAATTGCACCCTGTCGCATTTAAAAAAAAGTTTATTTCCAAAAAAAACACTAGGAAACCACGTTTAGGAGCGGTTAGCGTATTTTTTTCTGCTGGGAAAAAGCTTCCAGGAGCTTAAAAAATGCTAGTTTGCATGGAGCCTTTAAGGGCCTTTAAGGGCATTTGGGGTCTTACCAGGGGCAGACTGACATCTCATGGGGCCCCCTACTGACCCTGGCCCTTGGGCAGTGCCTGAGTTTCCAAATGGTCAGTCTGCCCCTAGGTCTTACTGACCTGAGATCCCTCCATAAAGAGTACCTGTCACAGTCCTATTGCTGGGATGTTTACTTTCTTTGTGACAGCAAAAAAAAAAAAAAAAATTATCAAAAATAATTTTTGGAAGTGACTGTGTAAAAAAAAAGAAAAAAAAAGAAAGTGCCCCAGCCCCCCCTCCCCCCATGCTTGCATGCAAAGGTGAACGCTTGGGTCGGAGATCGTCCCATATATGTGAGGTATCACCACGAACGTCAGATCATGGACAGTAATTCTAGCATCAGACTTCCTCTCTAAATCAAACTGGTAACCTGCGAAAGCTTTTAAAATGTCGCCTATGGATAGTAATATTATTATTATAATACAGGATTTATATAGCACCAACAGTTTGCTCAGCGCTTTACAAAATTTACAATATTAAGGTAGGCATTACAGTTACAATTTGGTATAAGAGGAAACAGAGGGTCCTGCTCCGTAGAGCTTACAATATTTACGTTGTTTGACGTTGTTACAATTTTAATGACATGTTTGGTATCTATTTACTCGGCATAACATCATCTTTTATATTTTACAAAAAATTGGGCTATTTATTGTGGGATTTTTTTGCATTAAAAATCAAAAATGTGTATTTTTTTTTTAAATTGCTTTTGAAAAACCGCTGCGCAGATACCATGTTACATAATTAGTCTGGCTGAAAAAAGACAAAAGTCCTTCCAGTTCAACCAAAAAAACACAAAAAAAGTTATAATCCTATACCCACAGTTGATCCAGAGGAAGGCAAAAAAACCCAGCAAAGCACGATCCAATTTGCTCCTGCTGGGGAAAAAACTCCTTCCTGATCCCCCGAGAGGAAATCGAATATTCTCTGGATCAACTTTACCTATAAATTATTATTATTATTATTATTATTATACAGGATTTATATAGCGCCAATAGTTTGCTCAGCGCTGTACATTATAATAGGAGACAGTACACGAGACAGTACAGTAACAATACAATACACGAGGGGTTCGAGGGCCCTGCTCCTTGGAGCTTACAATCTAGGAGGGAGGGGACAGTGGTACAGGAGGAAATAGCTGTGGGGGATGGAGTGGTAGGGAGAGTGGAGGAGTTCAGTAATTAGCTAAGGGCGGGGTAGGCTTCCCTGAAGAGATGGGTTTTCAGGGTGTGACTAAAGGTGAGGAGAGTAGGTGACAGTCTGATGGATTGGGGTAGGGAGTTCTAGAGGAAGGGGGAAGCCCTGGAGAAGTCCTGGAGACGGGCATGGGAGGAGGAGACCAGGGAACTAGAGAGTAGGAGGTCTTGTGAGGAGCGAAGAGTACATTTTGGGTGGTATTTGGATACCAGATCGGTGATGTACTTTGGGGCAGTGTTATGAACAGCTTTGTATGTCAGTGTTAGTATTCTGAATTTTATCAGTTGGGCAATCGAAAGCCAGTGGAGGGATTGGCAGAGGGGGGTGGTGGATACGGAGCGGTTAGTAAGGTGAATGAGTCTGGCCGCAGCATTCAAGATAGACTGAAGTGGGGATAGCCTGCGGTGAGGTAGGCCGATGAGGAGGGAGTTATAGTAATCGAGTCATGAAATACTAAGGGAGTGGATGAGTTGCTTAGTGGTTTCCGGGGTTAGGACGTATCTTGGAGATGTTGCGGAGGTGAAGTCTACATGAGGTTGTCAGTGATTGGACCTGGGGCTGGAAGGAGAGATTGGAGTCTAGGATGACACCTAGTACTCTGGCTTGAGGGGTGGGACTGATGCTGGTGTTGTTGGTCATGATGGAGAAGTCGGGGTGGGGTGCGGTCTGGGGGGAATACTAAGAGCTCGGTTTTGGAAATATTTAGTTTGAGGAAGTGGAGTGACATCCAATCCGATATGTCGCTCAGTAGGCTTGTGATACGGGCGGAGACTGAAAGGGTGAGGTGAGGGGTAGAGACATAGATTTGCATGTCGTCGGCATAGAGATGGTAGCATAAATGTTATAGCCAGTTATATTCTGTGTTTCCAAGAAATAATCCAGGCCTTTTTTTTAAAGCAATCCACTGAGCTGGCCAGAACCAAATCTTGAGGGAGTCTATTCCACATTTTCACAGCTCTTACTGTGAAGAAACCTTTTTGTGTTTGGAGATTAAATTTATTTTCCTCCATGAGATATAAAAAAATTGCAAAACCCACCAATTTATTCTCTAGGCATGAGGGTTCTAAGTAATTTTCTAGCAAAAAAAAAAATGATTGTTACATTTGAACAAAAAGTGCCAGAAAAACCTTGGGCCTTAAGTGGTTAAAGGTTATGGACCACATGGACTCCGAACCATGATGATTTAGATGTTGAATTGAGCCTCCTTGATTAGAAGAACTGAAAACTAACGGGTGGGTCAGGGACAGTCAGGCTGGAGAGGAAAGGGTAGACGATGCTGGTCGTCCTCCAGCCAGGAAATAAGGGGGGCTCTATCTGACTTGCTGCAGCTTCTAATGCATCTGGTGAGAAGCTCACAGTGTGCAGTGAAATCAGAGTAAGCCATTTCAGTCCAGGAGAGGAACCGGTACAACTGTGCAAGACTGAAGGGAATTCTGGAGGACATATTTAAATCAATTTGCCTCAAAATGTATATATTGCCAACAGTTTGCGCAGCACTTTATAATATAAAGGGGACAGTACAATTACAATACACTTCAACACAGAAGGAATAGAAGCAGGGGCGGACTGACAACTCATGGGGCCCCCGGGCAATTGGAAATCATGGGGCCCCTGTGTCCTCTCTCACACTCAAACCACACCCAAAAAAGCCTATGAAAGGTACCAGGGACATCTCATGGGGCCCCCTACTGACTCCGGGCTCTCGGGCAGTGCCCGAGTGCCTAAATGGTCAGTCCTCCCCTGAATAGGGGGGCCCTGCTCATGGAGCTTACAATCTAAAGGGAGGGGGAGGTGGTACAAAAGGTAATAACTGTAGAGGTAGATCTGATGACAGTGACTCAAGTACAGTTTGTAGATGGAGGGTGCGGTAGCCTTCCCTGAATACTGTAAATTAATTTTCAAGGATCATCTAAAAATTAAAATACTTCAGTTTCCCTTAAACAAAGGACATTGTTAGGCCTCTGCCTTCTAATAGGAGGCATAGGGTTCCTTGATGTGCACAGGACTGCAGTCTCACTCCCCTTGTTGTATTATAATTCTATGGTTCCCTCTCCATAGAAAAGTCATAGGAAGCCTGTACAGCCGACGGGTCACCGGCAGTGTAATTCTATTAGTCTTCATCTGCAGCGAGCTGGTATTTGTGACCTTTCCCCTCTCCCGGGCCTGAAGGGAGCGTATGTTTAAAATGTTTCAATAGTTTTTAGAGGTTTCTCTGTTTTTGATTTTCCTCGCTGGCTGCGGGGAAATTTGTCCATCCGCCAAGATGTCTCATGGCACTGGTATGCAGCAGGAAAACACACATCTCGGTGCACGGTTTTCGAGAGTCTTCCCGTTCAGATGGGATGTTGACATCCTGTGATTTATGGAGCCTCCTTGTATCATTCAGTTTCTTCTCCCGCTATGTGATAGGGGGGTCTGTATGTGGCCAAAATAGATACTTCGCAACGAGAAATTCGATTCTTCCTTGTTACAAATTAATAAAAATTGGCAGCGCCGCATAATCTCTTAAACAATATATGTGACCTTATATCATCAAAAATATATACAGTATGTGAAGCTACAGGCATCATCCCGGCATTGGTTTTTTTCTGCAGGCGATCAGATTTCTTGTAAAAGTCATCCTAGCAGCTAATTAGCCCCAGGATTGCTTTTAAAGGCAGTGGGAGGGGTTCCTCCCCAATCGCCCCCCCCAATTGGCAGCTGATTTTACCCAGCTAGTTCCTTGCCATGGCTTGACTCTGCTGATTTCTAGTTGGACCGTAGCTAGTTCCAGACCTTGACTTATCTCTGCTAATTTTTTATTTTGCCTTGGCTAGTTCTTGACCAAGGTTTATTTCTGCTATGTTCTGATTTGACCTTAGCCAGTTCCTGATCATGGCTTGACTGTGCTGATTTGTAATTTGATCTCAGCTAGTCCCTGACCATGGCTTGACTGCTGATTTCTGATTTGACCTCAACTAGTCCCTGACCATGGCTTGACTGCTGATTTCTGATTTGACCTTAGCTAGTTCCTGATCATGGCTTCATTCCCCTGATTTCCGATTTGACCTCACTTAGTTCCTGGCCATGGCTTGACTCTGCTGATTCCAGATTTGACCTTGGCTAGTTCCTGACCTTGACTTATCTTTGCTAATTTGTGATTTGGCCTTGGTCAGTTCCTGACCATGGCTTGGCTCTGCTGATTTATATTTGACCTTGACTAATTCTTGACCTTGGCTTATCTCTGCAAATTTCTGATTTGACCTTGGCTAGTTCCTGACCATGGCTTGACTCTGTTGATTTACGGTTTGACCTTGGCTAGTTCCTGACCATAGCTTATCTCTTCTGTTTTCTGATTTGACCTTGGCAAGTTCCTGACCATGGTTTTGACTGCTGATTTCTGATTTGACTATAACTTGTTCCTGACCATGGCTTGATTCAGTTGATTTACAATTTGACCTGGCTAGTCCCTGAACACGGCTTATCTTTGTTAAGTTCCAATTTGACTAGTTCCTGACCTTGGCTTATATTTGTTAATTTGTGATTTGACCTTGGCCCGTTCCTGACCATGCCTTGGCTCTGCTGATTTACAATTTGACCTCAGCAAGTTCCTCACCAATGTTTGGTTCTGTTAATTTTCACTTGACCTTAACTATTTCCTGACAACAGCTTGACTGATTTTCTATTTGACCCGGGCTAGTTCCTGACCATTGCTTGACTCTGCTGATTTCTAGTTTGACCATGGCTAGTTCTTGAACATGACCTATCTCTGCTAATATTCTGTTTTTGTTTGATCTATGCTATTTCTCGACCAAGGCTTATCTCTGTTAATTTTATGTTTGAACTTGGGTATTTTCTGGCTATAGCTTGACCCTGCTGATTTCCAATTTGACCTTGGTTAGTTTCTGACCACAGCTTATCTCTGCTAATTTCTGATTTGACCTTGGTTAGTTCCTGGCCATGGCTTGACTATTAATTTCTAATTTGACCTCAACTAATTCCTGACCATGGCTTGATTCTACTTATTCTTGGTTTGACCTTGGCTAGCTCCTGACCTTGGCTTATCTCTGCTAATTTCGGATTTGACTTTGGCAACTTCCTGACTATGGCTTGGCTCTGCTGATTTATGATTTGACCTTGGCTAGTTTCTCACCATGGCTTGATTCTGCTAATTTTCATTTGACATTGACTATTTCCTGACCACAGCTTTACTCTGTTGATTTTTGATTTGAGCCCAGATAGTTCATGACCATGGCTTAACTCTGCTGATTTCTAGTTTGACTTCGGCTGCCTCCTGCAAATGACTTATCTCTCTTAATTTTTTATTTGATCTTAGCTAGCTCCTGACAAGCCTTATCTCTGCTAATTTCTGTTTGAACTTGGCTATTTCCTGACCACAGCTTGACCCTGCTGATTTCCGATTTGACCTTGGTTAGTTCCTGGCCACGAGTTATCTCTGCTAATTTCTGATTTGATCACAGAGATTTCCAGACCATAGCATGATTCTTCTGATTACTGATTCAACCTCGAATAGTTTCTGTCTGTGGCTTGACTCTGCTGATTCCTAGTTTTGATCCCAGATGACTCCTGATTATGGCATATCTCTGTTGATTTTCTGATCCATGACCTTGGCTTTCCTCCTGACCATGATAATGCCTGAAACCCTGCCTACTGTCTCCTCAGCCACTGACCACTACCTGTTCAGACCGGGCTTCCACCTACTGTGTGTTTCAGTGTCCTAGCCAGCTGCCTGCTGGACTGTTTTGTCTCAAGTCCCCTTCCTAATGGTCCTCCCCACATGGAAGAAAAATATATTTGAAATATATTCTTCCCAAATATATTGACATATTTATTTATTTCAGGTACTTATATAGCGCCGTCAATTTACACAGCGCTTTACATATATATTGTACATTCACATGACTCCCTAACCCTCAAGGGGCATACAATCTAAGGTCCATAACTCACATTCATACATACACATACTAGAGCCAATTTAGACAGGAGCCAATTCACCTACCAGCATGTCTTTGGAGTGTGGGAGGAAACCGGAGTACCTGGAGGAAACCCATGCAGGCACAGGGAGAACATGCAAACTCCAGGCAGGTGGTGCCGTGATTGGGATTCGAACCAACGACCCTAGTACTGCCAGGTGGAAGTGCTAACCATTTAGCCACTGTGCTGCCCATATATATTTGAAATACTACAATTTTGGCCATATTCAATATATTTCAAAATATATTTCAATATATATATATATATATATATATATATAATGTTGAAATGTGTCTTATATATATTATAAAATATATGAAAAATATTTTTACAAATATATTTTTTTTAAATATATTCTTCAGATTTGTTTTTAACAGATAAAAAAGTCATTTTGACATATATTCTTACATATATTTGTAAATGCATTCCAAAAATGTAGATTAAATGTATTTTTAAAGACATACAGTATATTTGAAAATGTATTTTTAAAAAGTATTTTTCATATATTTTGTAATAAAAATGCATTTCAACATACAGTATATATATATATTTATTGAAATATATTTTGAAATATATTGAATACGGCCAAAATTGTAGTATTTCAAATATAGGTCAATATATTTGGGAAGAATATTTTTAAAATATATTTCAAATATATTCTTCAGATTTGTTTTTAACAGATAAAAAAGTCAATTTAACATATATTCTTACATATATTTGTAAATGCATTACAAAAATGTAGATTAAATGTATTTTTAAAGACATACAGTATATTTGAAAATGTATTTTTAAAAAGTATTTTTCATATATTTTGTAATAAAAATGCATTTCAACATACAATATATATATATTTATTGAAATATATTGAATATGGCCAAAATTGTTGTATTTCAAATATAGGTAAATATATTTGGGAAGAATATTTTTAAAATATATTTCAAATATATTTTTCTTTCATGTGGGTCACAAGCACCTTACAGCTGAGCCTACCTCCAAAAAAAGCCTTCAATGGACTGAACTCCTTACACCCATGCCACTCTGTGCCCTTTCATTCACTGTGCTGACGGCGTAAGGGAAGCCCTCTCATCATTTTGGCCTCCAACTGGACACTTGATTTCAAGGCAGCTAAATGGAAAAAAAAAAACACTGAAGGGGTTTAACCCCTGCCTATTGTTTCTAAAAACTAAAATAAAAATGTTTGTCTTTAGATACACCCATACCAGTGTAGGAGTGTATCTGTGCAGGAATTATTATTCTAGGGAAATCCGCATGCCCATAGCCTAACATTTTTACTGTGAATATTTCTGCTGTCGGGAACAGAATTCTTCTGTAATATGGCATCTCTGTTCAACATCTGGATTGCCAGCCGTGTGGCGTTCATATTGTGTTCTCTAAGTAGATTACATTGCAGAGGGGATAGTGATCCCATTACAGTGAGGGTGCGCAGGCCTGTACAAGTCATTTGACAGATCAAGAATTTTAATTGGTTAAATGTTTTCCCAGGTCACCAGCTAACGGGGTTTCCAGTTGGGGTCACTGTTAATTTGTAGTTTTATATGGGCGAAGGCGTGGGTGACCTCCATGAGTGGGAGGAGAGGAAGCGCCCCAGGCCATGGTCGGCACAGCCAGGTAATTAGGCATTTGGTGGAAATCGAGGGGGGGGGGCATTCAGCACAGGTTATGACTCCCCCATTGCTGCCTGATTGACAGCTCAATAATTAGAATGTTTGGTCTCAATTAGAAGGCAGAGAATGTGATCAAAGCAATTGTCAGAGCTAATTGGGCTTGAGGGAGATATATAGCAAGTGACCAGGACTGGCTGTGATAAAACTCCAGGGAAATATTTGGGTAAAATGAGCTAAAGGGAAAAATCTAGTATTTTTACAGGGAATAGATGTAGACATTTTGTATCTTTCTAATTTCTATTATTATTATTATTATTATTATTTTATGAGGTTCAGGAATAAAAATTAAAATGACAAACAGACATGTGCAGAACAAAAAAGTTTGTTTCGGATCGACCAAATTAGTTTTTTTGAGTTTGTAACGAAATACGCTTTGTTCTGTTAATTTGTTTTTGACCGGATTACAATTTTCCAGTGGATTTGAAGTATTCGAATTGAAAATATCGAATAGATCCAAATGCATTGTGATGAATGTTTGATTCTATTCTATTTGAAATTCAAAGTTTGGAAGCCGGTTATATTCTGTATTGTTCTATAAAATGTACACCCTAACTTAGTAAAACTTAGTCTGCTATAGCTCTGTGTATCATAAACAATTGCCATCTTTTAACTTACCCATCGCCGTATAGCAGATATACTGCTACACGGTGGCACGGGTGCGCAAAATCACATATATATGCGTGATTTCGCATTTCTGGGCAGGGGGCGTGCGTGAGCCACACGCACGCCCTACCTGCGCCACCATTCGCAGTGCGCCAGCGCCCGGTGATTACCGACAATCACTGATGGGGAGGGAGACTGTTTGTTTACAGTCTTTTTCGCCATTTGTAGACACTATAACGTTCACGTAAACCAACTAATTTACAAGGTAGGCCCGGAGCAAAATAAATTAAAAAAATTAAGCGCAGGGATGACATGACTGGGGGGAAATAGAGGGACAACATAGGGTTAAAAAATGGGTAGGAAGTTCTGGGATTATGGCTTACTTTATTGGATGGGGATGTTGGGGAGGGTTAACAGGGAGGAAAAGGAGTGTCCGACCTCAGGAAGTCCAGCAGGGGAAGTTGGAAGTAAAAGCTTCCCACCCTCCCTCCCCTTCGTGCTTTGGTTTGGATCATCACAGCGGTCTTGGCGGTGGTTGGTCTTTGGAGGAGGAAAGAATTCTGTATGGAGACAGATTCGGGACCCATCAGTGGTATGGGGACCTCGGTACATTCTGGTTACCAAGGGGTTAACTTGGAATAGGTAAAATGGTGGTCATAGGATAAGTAGGATTGTCCCCAAGGCAGTGTGTTGCAGCTGGGGATAAGTAGGATTCTACCCGAGCCAGTGGGTTGCGGCTGGGGATAAGTAGGAGTCTACCCGAGCCAGTGTGTTGCGGCTGGGGGTAAGTGGGATTCTACCCGAGCCAGTGGGTTGCAGCTGGAGATAAGTAGGTTATCCCCAAGCCGGTGGGTTGCGGCTGGGGGCCTAAGTTGAAGGAATGTTTTCCACAAAAGTGATGTTGGGTTTATGGCCCTAAAATGACCACCATGTTTTTCCTCTGTATATAATTTGCCAGTGGGTTGTGGCTGGGGATACGTGGGAGTCTACCTGAGCCAGTGGGTTGTGGCTGGGGATAAGTAGGATGCTACCCGAGCCAGTGGGTTGCGGCTGGGGATAAGTAGCATGCTATCCGAGCCAGTGGGTTGCGGCTGGGGATAAGTAGGATTCTACCCGAGCCAGTGGGTTGCGGCTGGGGATAAGTAGGAGTCTACCCGAGCCAGTGGGTTGCGGCTGGGGATAAGTAGGATGCTACCCGAGCCAGTGGGTTGCGGCTGGGGATAAGTAGGAGTCTACCTGAGCCAGTGGGTTGCGGCTGGGGATAAGTAGGATTCTACCCGAGCCAGTGGGTTGCGGCTGGGGATAAGTAGGATTCTACCCGAGCCAGTGGGTTGCGGCTCGGGATAAGTAGGAATCTACCCGAGCCAGTGGGTTGCAGCTGGGGATATGTAGGATTCTACCCACGCCAGTGAGTTGCGGCTGGGGATAAGTGGGAGTCTACCCGAGCCAGTGAGTTGCGGCTGGGGTTAAGTAGGATTCTACCCGAGCCAGTGGGTTGCGGTTGGGGATAAGTGGGATTCTACCTGAGCCAGTGGGTTGCGGCTGGGGTTAAGTAGGATTCTACCCGAGCCAGTGGGTTGCGGCTGGGGATAAGTGGGATTCTACCTGAGCCAGTGGGTTGAGGCTGGGGTTAAGTGGGATTCTACCCGAGCCAGTGGGTTGCGGCTGGGGATAAGTAGGAGTCTACCCGAGCCAGTGGGTTGCGGCTGGGGATAAGTGGGATTCTACCCGAGCCAGTGGGTTGTGGCTGGGGTTAAGTGGGATTCTACCCGAGCCAGTGGGTTGCGGCTGGGGATAAGTAGGAGTCTACCCGAGCCAGTGGGTTGCGGCTGGGGATAAGTGGGATTCTACCTGAGCCAGTGGGTTGCGGCTGGGGATAAGTAGGTTATCTCCAAGCCGGTGGGTTGGGCTGGGGGCCTAAGTTGAAGGAATGTTTTCCGCAAAAGTGAAGTTGGGTTTATGGCCCTCAAATGACCACCATGTTTTTCCTCTGTTTCTAATTTGGAATGTTATGTTATTTATGTTGAAATCATTTATTGGTTAATAAAAGGCTGCTATGTCTATTTTGACTCTAAAAACTTGGTTGATGTATTTTGTATAGCTGGAACGGTGGAAGGTATGGCCTAGCAGGCTTGGTTAGGTTGGAAGGCATATATTCTACCCTTGTCATGTATTGGGATTTTTTTTTTAGCAATGACATAGAATACATTTTGGCCTAAATTTGTGCTGAAATTTGATTCTTACATTTATTTTATTGGATATGTTTAATAGCAAAAAGTAAAAAATATTTTTTTTTTTTCAAAATTGTCGCTGTTTTTTTGTTAATAGCGCAAAAAATAGAGAAAAAACCACAGGCGATCAAATACCACCAAAAGAAAGCTCTATTTGTAGGAAAAAAGGACGTAATTTTCATTTGGGTGCAACGTTGCATGACCGCACAATGGTCAGTTAAATTAAGGCAGCGCAGTAATGAAAAAAATGGCTTGGTCAGGAAGGGGGGGGGGGGGGGAAGGAATCCTTAGGAGGACAAGTAGTTAATGAAAAGCGCAGATTTAAAAATATTGAATATGACTTTTAAAATGACATTAAATTAATATAAAACCCTTGGTTTATAGGCACTTCCAGCAGCTGATTTAATTACATAGTTGCATAGTTAGTCTGGCTGAAAAAAGACAAAAGTCCATCCAGTTCGACCATAGAAAAAAAAAAAGTTATAATCCTACACCCACAGTTGATCCAGAGGAAGGCAAACTTCACTTATTGAGTATGTCACTTCCTTTAATCCTTGTCTATGTTCCAGTTTAAGCTAGGTCTATGACCGCTGCCCCAGGCTTCCTGTTTCAGGGTGGCTTCTTTCTCTTCCAGCTTCCTACGTAGTCACCCTTGTATGCAGGGACTAGAGCTGTGCCTCCCTACACTGTGTGCATCAATAGAAACACACAGCCCTGTAGGCTAAGATGATAAGGCACTCCCCCGATCTTCCCCCTCCTTTAACCTCCCTGGCGGTATGATTATTTCAGATTTTTGGTGCTGAAAGCGGTACCATTATTTTGCATGGAAATATGTAGTTTTTTTATTGTAGGCTGTAATTTTTAGGAATAACTCACGAAAATCTGTCTGAACAAGAGTCTAGTAAACATCCCGGGTATGATAAAACTTGAAACACGAAATCATAAATTATAATTTAATTAATAATCATAAAAAATAATAATATAATAATAATAAATTTAATTCAATAATATAATCAAACCAAAAACACTGAATTTTGAAATACAGAGGCAAATTCGCACATCGCTGAGCAAAGTCGCAGAATCGTTTTCAGTGTCTGATGACGAATTTCCCCCACAAATCATTATCACTCAATTCTGCAAGTGGTTCTGATTTACTATCGCTGTTCTCTAGCCGGTCTAAAACCGCTTTTGACCTAAAGGGACGCTTTTTGGACGCCATGGACGTTTCTCAGTTTCCAGGCAGAAAGAACAGTAAAAATGCAGGCAGGACGCCGGACAAAGCACTCGGGACAAAATGTATGTGAAATGCATTGAAACAGCAATGGTTTACTATGTAATAATCATTTTTAAAAAAATGTCATTTTTTAAAAATTTCAAATTTGCCGTCGGTTCCGGCGCCCGTACGTCCCGACGTCACAGGGACCAGAACATGGAAGCCGGATGCCGGCATCAGCCGGAGGAGATGGCCGGGGACGCTGCAGGGGACACATCGCGGGAGTGAAGGACAAGGTAAGTGCTGCAGGGACTCCCTGAGCAACGCCGCATGGTAAGCCCAAGTGTAGCTCGGGGTTACCGCTCTTGGTACTGAAATTTTACCCCGAGCTACACTCGGGAATACCGCCAGGGAGGTTAAGCGCCAGGCTGCGCTTTACACTGCTAACTCTTTCCCGTGAAGACTGGAAGTTCAGGGAAGCAGCACTGAGAGAGCCAAAAGCATTTGAAAGTTGTAAACTGAAAGCGCTGGGGTAAGAATTTGAATCAAAAGTTTAGTTTTCTTTTATTCTGCTCAATGTGTGAGTGGCTTATAAATGCTGAGGGTTTAACAATACTTTAAGGCTTTACATTTTAGTGATTGTGGTAACATGTACTTTAGGCACAACGCGTCTTGTCTTTTGGTTTATAAAAATGTCCCAGCGGTTGTCCTTCACATATCTGAATTCTCCCCGGCTGCTCCCGCTACAATGTATCCTGGTGTAATCAGATATGGAAACCACAGCCGATTCATTCAGCAACAAATACTGAGAATGGCTGATCCTCTCCCTGTGTCTGCTGTAACATAGCGTCCTTCACTGCAGATGATTGATAATATTCAGTTCCTTTTGTTTCTTTTATTATTCCTGTGATTTCTTCAGCTTGCTTATTAAAGCACAACTCCAGCCAATGTTTTGGAGAAGGGAGCGCGATACCACAAGTCCTATTAATCCATTTTTTGCACACTGGTTTTTTTGAAAGCAGACACCCTAGAGCCCAGGTTTCAAACTGGTGGCCCTCCAGCTGTTGCCAACTACAAGTCCCATGAGGCATTGCAAGATGGACCATTACAAGCATGACTCCCAAAGGTAGAGGCATGATGGGACTTGTAGTTTCGCAACAGCTGGAGGGCCGTTAGTTTGACACCCCTGCCCTAGAGAATAAGATGGTGGTAGCCAGGGGCGGACTGACCATTTAGGCACTCGGGTCAGTAGGGGGCCCCATGAGATGGCCCTGGTACCTTTCATAGACTTTTTTGAGTGTGGGCGAGGACACAGGGGCCCCATGATTTCTTATTGCCCAGGGGCCCCATGAGTTGTCAGTCTGCCCCTGGTGTTTGCGCACCCTAAAATGAACCCGTAGTTTATTTTTTATTGAAAATTTGGACTTGATAAACCGCTCCGGTTTGTGTAACATAAAAAAATTAGAGCTACCACCAGGGGCAGACTGACAACTCATGGGGCCCCTGGGCAATAGGAAATCATGGGGCCCCTTTGTCTTTGCCCACACTCAAAAAAGCCTATGAAAGGTACCAGGGCCATCTCATGGGGCCCACATTTTTTTTCAATATAAAAGATAAAGCTGCGCCAAGTAAATAGATACCTGTGACAAACCCAACAGGGACAGGGGCTTTTAGAGGGGACTGCAGGCTAGCCTCTTGCCTACTGACCATGGGCCCTGGCATCTGAGGGGGCTTTGTTCTTTGGGAGTTGTGTGCCTGGAGGGACCTTTGGAGTAGTTTCACTCCAGATTCAAGTCGATGTCTCCCTGAAACACATAGACTCTGAGAACTGGAGGCCCTGGATACAGATTTGGGGCCTCTGTGCCCAAACCAACATTGACTGCTTCAACCTCCCCTGCTAGACTCTGAGTAGATGTTAATATAATCAGCTCAAAACAACCTGATGCCGAGGTCTCTTGCTGTAATCTGTTTATTAGGGTGTTTACTGCTGTGTATTTGTCCCATTGTTAGTCGAGTTAATTGAGTCACATGTGGTTTCTGTCTGTTGGCTAGTACTCCTAGAGGTTCCTACATAATGGAATTACTCTTGTCTCAGCTTCACCTGGTTATCTAATCAGTGTGGGATGTCTATCTAAGACTGGCCATACATTATACAATTTTCTTGAGAAATTTGCTTTAGATTTACCAAAAACCATATAATATGAGGTGAAATCTAAACAACACTTTCAATTGTATCCAGTTAGACAGGCCCTTGTGCTACATAATTGAAGGTAAATCTAAAATAAATTGGGCAGAAATTGTATAGTGTATGGCCAGCCTAAATGTGTAATACTTGTTTTTATTGTTCATATGGGGACTGCCCTTATTTCTGAAGTGTAGAAAAACCTGTATTGCTGTTCAGTAAAGAATTTCAGTGACATAGCTACATAGTTAGTCTGGCTGAAAAAAGACAAACGTGCATCCAGTTCAACCATTAAAAAAAGAAGTTATAATCCTACACCCACAGACCCAGAGGAAGGCAAAAAAAACCAGCACAGCATGATCCAATTTGCTCCTGCAGGGGCAAAAATTCCTTCCTGATCCCCTGAGAGGCAATTGTATATTCCCTGGGTCAACTTTGCCTATAAATGTTAGTATCCAGCAGGGGCGGACTGACCATTTTGAAACTGGGGCACTGCCAGAGGGCTCGGGGTCAGTAGGGGGCCCCATGAGATGCCCCTGGTACCTTTTTCATAGGCTTTTTTGTTTGGGCAAGGACACAGGGGCCCCATGATCCCCTATTGCCCGGGGGGCCCATGAGTTGTCATCCAGTTATATTCAGTTGCACTTTAGCTACTGTCGTCTAGTCCTTGGGTGCAATGCCCAGCTATAGTACCTTGGTCCTGTGTCCCAGAAGCGAGGAATTAGTTCTCTGATGGAAGCACCCAGGCGGGGTGCCAAGTGGCCGTCACAATACCCAACACGACAAGGCTTAAAATTGCATGCACCCATGAAATGGCAACAGACATCAGTACCCTATATTTTCTATAGGTGGCGCTTTAAAAGCCCCTACAGGTTATCAGTTTAGAGATTTAACCATGAATTATGGCCCTAGGATTATTGCTGTCATGGTGGCCAGTGCAGCAATATGTATCATGTAATGTTTTTTTTGCACAGATGCCCCCAACGTGTGTTTTTACATTCATACATGCATGCGTGTGGGGGCGACAGGGCCCAAAATATTCTTGGAGGGCGTGTAGGTGCTTGGGTCTAACGTTAATTTTTTTTAACACTTTTTAATTTTTTTTTCCCACTAAACTTTACTTTTCATCACATAGGGGACAAAAAGTCCCCGATGTGATTATTTTTTTTAATGACAGTTTCTCCTAAATGAGATATCAGGTGTCTAAAAGACTGAAATTTCATTAAGGAGAACCTGTCACCAAAAAGTCCCTAAACCACCCCCCAAATAATTTTTGGGCCCCCTCACCCCCAAAGTGTGATAATTGTTTTGTGACAGGTTCTCTTTATGAGCTGTCAGGGGTCTAAAAGACTGATGTATCCCCTGCCCTCCGATGAAGTTGTTAAAGTGCAGATCACGCTGCATTAGCTTCTTCCTCCGCCATACTGACTGGACCCCAGGAACCGGAAGTGGCATTTTACACGTGGCTTCCAGGTCAGTAGCAGGAAGGGGAGATCAGTGACTGGATGTTCTCTGATCTCCCTCTATTCTGCCTAAGGGGGGATGTGGGGGGGGGGGGGGGGGCACTGGCTTTCTCAGGGTGTGTGGGAGCGGCGGCTGTGTTTCATCTGAGAGCCGACAGTCGGCTTTTCAGATTTAGCAGCTGGGAGTGTGTGTAAATTTTTGTTTATTAAAAATCTTACAAACAACCATAAAACAAAAAAAAAATAATAAAACAAACTCTATATATATATATATATATATATATATATATATATATACATACATACATACATATATATATATATATATATATTTTATATATTAAATATATATATATATATATATTTAATATATAAAAAAATATTTTATATATAAAATTAAACAAAAAACAGCTTACTTCAGCATAGAAAACAATAAATGGCTTTTTTGCCAGAAAAAAAACTAAACAGAACCTATCATATTTTAATATATCCTAACAAACCCGACTGTCACTTAAACCCCCCCATCAAACTAAGAGACAATTAAACATTGATCCCATGCATGCAGCCTTTTTCTAAAAAATCTGATCTTACAAAAATCTAGGGGACGTGAAAGGACAGAAAGAGAAGCCACGCCCCCAGAGACTGACAGCAGTTACAGGGACCTGACATTCCTCCGCGCCTTTGTCCAGGCTCCCGGCCGCCACCCATACTTCTCAAGACCCTGAATCTTCCCAAACTCACCCAAAATGTTTTTCACCAAAACCTCGACAGGAAGGACTTTTTTGCGAATGGAAACTTGACACCGTGCATTCCACGTGTAGTAACGGACTACTAAGCTAACTAGAAAAAGGGGCGTGGCTAGTCGGATGCTGACGTCAGGACGCTCCCTGCGATTCTTGGGAGACAGCTGAATTGAGCGGAGCCTCAGCTTTCTTCCCTGCCTATGTGATCGATGCTGGTGTTGGCTAGACACCTTATTTATCCCGATGTACATGGAGCTATGGTGATTACCCACATATCAGAGAGTGGCTGCAGAGTATTCCTCCTTATTACCTGCCTACACTACAGAGGGGTGTTTTCCTGCTGGAATTTATCACTGCAGAGTATTGCACCTAAAGTCTGGAGGATGCTGTTTTCTTCGCTCCCAGAGCAAAAGCGCTAAGGCTGGTCTATAATTAGCTCTGGTGAGTGCATTCTAGTTATTCGGTGGTGGATTGCTCACTGTGTTATATTTTTTCACACAAGCACTATATATATTGGACTTTCACGTATTGATTTATGGACACATTTTTTATATATATGTTGTTTAACGCACTCTTATGTTTGATTTAACTAGAAAAAGTGTCTCAAAATCAAAGTCCCAATGAGTCTGAAAGGCTCCGTTAGACCACTCCGTGTAACTCTAGATGCCTAAATGCATTGAGTTGTTGCCATGTGATGGTTGATTAGCAATTTATATTACCAAGAAATTGAACTGGTGTACCTAATAAGGTGGCGGTAAGTGTAAACCTAAAAGCAATAACTACATTCACACTGTTGCATTGCAGTAATGCATGTTAACCACTTGACCTCCAGAGGACTTACCCCCCTTAATGACCAGGCCTCTTTTGCTACTCGGCGCTGCACTAATTCAACTGATAATTGCGCGGTCATGCAATGCTGCACCCAAACTAAATTTACGTCCTTTTTTCACACAAATAGAGCTTTCTTTCGGTGGTATTTGATCACCTGTGCGCTTTTTATTTTTCACGCTATAAACAAAAAAAAGACCAAAAATTTTGAAGAAAAACAATATTTTTTATTTTCAGCTATAAAAAATATATAGTAAACTCAAAGGCTGGTCTTATATACGGTTTTATATATTCAAAGTTAAGTCCCCCTTATTCCCTCTTACCCCAAGTCGTGGCCACGCGTGCGCCTCGGTTAGCTAGTCGCTGTGGGCGTGGTGTGTTGGTGACCCGTGACTCAAGGTGTACCTAATAAAGTGGCCGGTGAGTGTATATTCACATTTGGGGTCCTTTTGGAGAGATTTCCCTTCTGGTGGTGACCACAGAGGAAATTTCCCTAATGGGGAAACAGACAGCACTGAAAACATAAGGATCACATGACAGCAGACACAGGGAATACCCAACTAATGATGAATTAAGGTTCAAATCCTCAGTGATTTGGTGAAGTCAGCTTTAGTTGGGAAATTCACTGCCTTGGAGCTGTATGAATGCAGGGATGCTGGTATCATTATTGATCTAATATGGCGACATGGCCGTATTTGGACAGTATCATTGACTAAATATTGCTATGTGGCCATAACAGGTTCATGATGTCACCAGTATCCCCTCCCTTTTGTTGTGTTTGGCTTTTATACAGGTTCGGGCCATTCTTAGTTCATCACTCTCCACATTATGTTATCACCCTATAGTGTACAGACTGACCCTTTAAATCTCATTTCTTGTTCATGTGATTGACTTGTTTTCCCAGTGGTCGGCACAGACGTGGTTTCATGCATCTTCAGCTCTGTCCTTAGCGTGTCATTTTGATGTACAGGCCAAACATTGACAGGTGAGACAGAACCATCCCAGCTAGTTGTAGACAGCAACTTTAATGGCCTGCCCCAGTAGCTACAGAACAAAATCAGGTAAGAATCTAGAATAAGGTTTACTAAATTTCTTGAAATTTTTTTCTGACCTCTGGAACGGATTAATTAGTTTTTGATGTATTTTCAATTTTTTTTTTTTTTTATCATGTACCTGTACAATACTATGCCCTTAAAGTGCACTTTATAAAGATTTTTATTTACAGATAAGACTTTTTTGGACTTTTGCTGACCTCAGGAACGGATTAATTGGTTTTCAATGCTTTTACGAATTCATTTTTAATCATGCCCCTGTACAGTATTTATGCCTTTAAAGTGCACTTTATAAAGAGTTTTGAACAGATAAAAGACTGTTTCTATTTTTTTCTGACCTCAGGAACGGATTATTTGGTTTTCAATGCATTCCTATGGGAAACCGAGTTTCAGTTTACAAATTTTTTGCAATACAAAACGCTCCTGGAGAACGCATTAAATTCGTAAACCGAGTTATTCGTAAACCGAGTTACATTTTGACTCATGGAAAGTGCAAAGGAAAAACACTGCAAGTAATCATTTAAAATACTTGAATTTTCTGTATTATTATCTGTAATTTTGATTTTGGGTGACAGGGTCTTTTTAAGCAGCGATGCTTATCACATACCCTGCTAGAAGGATGGAACATTTCCAGTGTTCCATCTGCAATAAAAAGAGTAAAGTTTGGCAGAGCAAAATTGTGAAAAATGTGAAGGTCACATTAGAAAATAATTTCCATTAAAATGTTATAATAATAATAATTTCAATTTTGTATTCACTGAAAACACACTATAAATTCCTTGAAATGATCGTTAAATCCCTTGCACAGCTTTTTCTTCTTTCTTACATTCTGGATTTTTTTTAATACTTTGTAAATACACCGTGAAGGCCAATGACAGTATCGAAGTCTTTTCCTAGAATTAAATATTTATTTCACTCAAAATAGTTGCAAATTCTGGAAAAAAATACGCAGCACCAAGTCTAACCCCAAAGGTTGCAGATTAACGGGTATGATATTTAGTGTGGAACAGCACAGAACATATTCTTCTCCCTGAGAGACTTTGTACTTCATGGAAAATCTTTGTCAAGGAACAAAATCTTTAATTCCCATGAATTAGATGGGATTGTATCCTCGGTTGTCACATTGTAACGCAAGGCTGATCGCTCTACCAAATATGTTCATTCAGAGAGAGAGAGAGTAGAACAATTAAAATTCGTATTGTGCTCCTTGTATTTAATATATATACTGTACATCCCTACACTTGAAAATTCATGATAAAAGTGAGTGTATGAGTTTTGCCGTCTTTGAGCATTTGGCCTCTTTCACTTGGGTGGTAAGGGGGTAGGAAAAATTCAGATCAACTGCCACATGTTTACCATCCCCTGATGACCCACTTAAAAGATAATATAACCAAGTGTTTGGATAGAGAGAGAGAGCGATTTAGGACCATGTGCTACAGTGCTTTTTGTGTCTCCACTGGACTTCAGCTGAATGGGTTAACCAGGGGCGGACTGACAACTTATGGGGCCCCCGGGCAATAGGAGATCATGGGGCCCCTGTGTCCTTGCCCACACTCAAAAAAGCCTATAAAAAAGGTACCAGGGGCATTTCATGGGGCCCCCTACTGACCCCGGGCCCTCGGGCAGTGCCCGAGTGCTCGAATGGTCAGTCCGCCCCTGGGGTTAACACTACCTCACCTTCACCCACCAGGGGTAGATAACAAGCAGAAGGAGCCCAAGAGACTGTTGGCAGCAGTGAACCATGGGACATGTAGTTGGACAAGGGAACTCTGCTATGACCATTAATGGGCTGGGAATCTACAATTTCCAAAGAGAGGCTGTTGTAAGGGGGAGGAAGGGCTGCATTTTGATGGGACATTTTCTCTCTCTGCTGAGTGGAGACCGAGGTTGCTACTCCTGTGTCACATCATCCTGCCACAAGCCTGCATCCTGAGCTGCAGGTCAGAGTGCTGCTAACCAGGGTGCTGAGGACTAGAGTCTCCCCTGTCAATCCAGGAAGACACACAAACAGGACCAACTCAGCTGTATCGATGGGATTGGTGAGAGGACACTGCTGCCATTAATCTGTTGCTGCTAGCAGAGACTGAGCACGTAGGAACTGACCATCAAACTAATTGCATTATTTACTGCATGCAGACTTTACTGTGATTATACTCATGTGCACCACCATAAAGACTGGGCCCCAGCACAAGGCAGCTGAAGAACTAGGATTAAAGGCTGCTCACTCTGATAGCTGCTTTGCCAGAACTGTGCCTATTGTCCATAATAAGAGGTACCTCTTTAGGGAGTTTTAAATGTCATCACTTTCTTTCATTTAGAGTGCACTCAAAAATAGGTATAGCCTACTGTTTACAGAGGAATTATCACAGTATTGATCATCATTGCCGTTACCATTTTCTAATGCCATTGCCTACTGTTGATTTTGCGGGTTATCAAGTTTACTGTAACTTAGCTGCATAGAATTCCATTCTATGCTGTTATAGCCTAGTGAACATATTGTCCAGTGAACTGTAATTGACCTTATCCTTTACTTACCCTCGTACATACTGTACTACTACTTAATTCAGTCCATGACAATATATTGGGTTCATTTACCACTAACCAGTCTGGTGTTTGCTTTTGATCCTGAACTTTAGTTGGGTGCAGGACATCTATATTTGAGCTCCCAATAGCACTTCAGTATCCATTTTCTTAATTGGATGTGTCAGAGAGGCCAAGGTTTTTTCACCAAGTCGAAGCAAAAGAACAGAAAACCCAATTTAGCAAGTGGCTCCTGTGGGGCTAACACTACATTAAAATGGCTGTACACCTTCTGCGGCCAAATTTTCTTGACCAATTGTCAAATTGATTTGTCAAGCAGAAAGGAGGCAATGGCTCTCAACTTTGCCCATTCAGATCAATAGGGTCACTTTGCAACTGCAAGCCAAAAAGTTGCCTTGCGGATGAGACAAATTCGTTCTATTGAAAATTGTCATTCCAAAAAATACCCAAAAAAACAGGCATTCAGGAGGCTGAAGACTTACTTCATGAACATCTGGAAGCTGGGCTTTGTCTTTCTGTGAAAAGTGATCCACCCTGACTTTTTGGAGTGTGCTGTAGTGTGAACTTAGCCTTAGAAGACCAATCAGAAAATTTTGACTAGCCTTAGGTCTTGGACTTAGGCAAGAATTTTTATAGTGTAAAATTCATTATCATATGGGAGGTTTACTTGAAGTACACCTGTCATAGGAGATATATGGAGAATAATATTGCTGACCTCTCCTAACGATGTGAAATAATAGAGACCCAAAAATATATACATTTTTTTAATTCATTTATTTTGCACTTTATTGGCTGTTGAGGTAGCAATCTTGGGTACACTCAGTAGACTATCATACTGGGGCCAATTATTAGAAAAGAGCCAATTAACATGTAGACAGGTGCAGGCTGTATTCTCCACTGCATGTGGCGCTTGACCGCAGCGGCAATGCAGTTGGGGTGAGGGGAACCTCTATGATTTCCTTGGTCACAGGGGAGCCACTATCTGATTGGATGTAGGCACTCAATGTGGCTTTGGTGGCCATTTTGTATCAGAGTTTAAGACTCTGGCTCCTGGGGTTGGCGCTTTTGGTGAGTGGCTAATGTAGGAATAGGATCCCTGTCTGTCAGGAACAGTGCTTAGAGGCAGGGAAAGCTTCTGGAGGAGCAGAAACAGTGCAGGGCCCATGTCTACTTCTCCAGGAACCTTTTTTGGGTGCGGACAGGCCAGTCCACATTCCGCTCCTCGTGGCAGATGCTGTCGGAATCTTCCATTTTCCATGAATGCATAAAATACAATAAATGATCCTAAAATCTTATGGGAAGGATGTTGAAATGAATGGTCTGGCGACAGGTTCTCTTTAATGGACAGTGTAACAAAAAGGCTATTCATGCTGGTTTTGGTCCAGACATAACGTTGTTTAAAAAACCATTAAGTAAATGTTCTACGTGTCAAAGGGAAGATAGCAGCGAGAAAACGGAAGACCGCATTTCCTAGAGAGACAGAAAATAAATGTATTTCATTAACATTCCTGCCTTCTGCACTGACCATAATTCCGGCTCCTGGGATTCTACGGGTTGAGAGGAATGACAAGTGATTCATAAGATGTTTTTAAACTATCTTCTATTTTTTGTCAAACTTTTTTTTGGCATCTCTGGAAAATTATCACAATGTTATGATAACATTTACAACATTATTTTTTCTAAAAATAACCCGTAAAGGTGTACCATCCATCTCTGATTGCAAATGATTGCAGCCATTTTTTGGGCAACCCCGTAGCAAAATGTTATAGTTGACCCAGAGGTTTGGTGGGTGAATGGGCCTTTTAGTTTGCTAAATTATGAACACGCTGGATTTGGGTCAAACTCATGGTTGACTTGAACCTCATTGCCAGAAGCCACTCGATTGAGTGCTGAATGGTCTTCAAAGTTAGAGGAAATTTCAGTAATTCCTACTATTTTTTTACAGATATTTATTTAACACCAACAAGTTTTACATAGAATGTGGGAGGAAACCCAGGCAAGCACAAAAAGAATATACAAACTCAATGCAGGTAGTATAGTGGTTGGCACTTATGCAAGGCAGGAGAGCTAACCACTAATCCACTGTGCTGCCCTTTGTGTATAGCGAAAACAATCTACTATTGTACATTCACTTGCAGGGGCGGACTGACAACTCATGGGGCCCCGGGCAATAGGGGATCATGGGGCCCCTGTGTCCTTGCCCAAACTCAAAAAGCCTATGAAAAAGGTACCAGAGGTATCTCATGGGGCCCCCTACTGACCCCAGGCCTTCGGGCAGTGCCCGAGTTTCCAAATGGTCAGTCCGCCCCTGTTCACTTGAGTTCCTGCCCTCAGGGAGCTTACAATGCAAGGTCCCTACCTTACATGCATACACACACATTCTAGGACAAGTTTATCATACTTTAACATTTTATCATTTTTAAGTTGAATTCCAGGTATCAAAATCCTTTCCTTTGTTACACTGGTTCACCTTGGACCTGGTGGTAGGGCCAAGAAAATGTTGGTCCAATGTTTCAACCTTGGGTACCACTAACTGACCTTCTTCCCAAATTCGCGTTAGTGTGGGTCCCCACTCCCTAAGGGAGCATTACATTAATTAGTTCAGCATAACAGGCACAGTACCATGACACAACAGTGTACCTTGCTTCCTCCATGGCTGAGTCGGGTACCTGTATCAGCATAGGCCACCCATGAAATCGGAGACAAGACCATTTGGTTTTCAATGCTTTACTAAAAAAATCACAAGGCATATATCTTTACATTTCAGCGATGGTGATTGTCAGTACTTTCCCCCAGTGCAAGCATTTTTAGCCCTGTCCCTTTTTAAGTCCTTTTCGGGCATCAGGACTCCTAGGCCTTTCCCCAGCTCGTTAATGCCAGCTGCTTGCACTTCTCACTCCATCTCTAAAGAGGGCCCCACATGACTATCTACACCAGCCTTTCTCAAACTTTTCAATACAGAGGAACCCTTGAAATGACTTTTTGGTCTTGGGGAACCCCTGCTAAAAATGACTGTGTCTACAGCTCATGATACATGCGTGTGATTGTCAGCGGGAAGAATGTTCCTTACACTTGTGGTCATTGAGAAGAAATACCCCCTTATAGATAGCTAAAAATATCAATGGTGTCAGCGGGAACCTATCTGAGAGGCTGGAATTTCTCTTTGCTCAAGGAACCCCTAGCAACCTCTGGAGCAACCTTAGGGTTCCATGGAACCCTGGTTGAGAAACCATGATCTACACCCTTCGACAAACTTCTCACCACACTGAGGCACTCTCCAACCCAACCCACTATATATAACTAAGGGCATCACCTAGTGGCAAAACTAGAAACTGGTCTAACCCCCCTTTACAGAACAATGTATCTCTGTAAATACCATATCTGTGGGATCCCTGTGAAAGTTGGAAATCACTGTAGTAGGCATTGCTACTCGAGTGATCTCCACTAGCTTTCGGGTCCTGTGTTGATCAGCTGCCCTTCTGCACTCCATTCAGAGAACACCGCATTTCTCAGTGAATGCAAAGCATTCTCTCATTGGACAAGGTGCGATCTCTGTATGGTGCCTATGCTGAGCAAGTGACCTCCTGTGTTCAGGGAGTAGCAGGGCAGCTGCTTGGCATGAGACCTGGAAGATAATGGAGATCACTGTGGTAGTGGTGCCTACTACAGCGATTTCCAGTTTCCCTGGGCATATAATTACAAGCTGGACCAATGTAACTATTTAAAAATTGCAATACCTATACATCAGCTTTAAAGTGGAGCTTCCATAGCAGATGGAAGGTCTACTTTTTTGGCAGTCCCCTACCTTCTCAACACCAATGGCTTTCTTAAGCTATTTGTAAAGAAACTGATCCCCTGAAAATAAAAATATTTCCACAACCCCCGGTCTCCAATATTTCTGGTTCCCACAGGTGATGTCACCAGGCCTTCTGGCAAAGCTGGGAGCTTGAAACTTCTCAAGAATCCACTCCAGTCCATTGCAAGGGATCGTTCTTATGGGATTTTGAGCTCAGTTATGATGTCTGATGATGTGACCTGTGCCTCCCAGAAGTATCATAAGCGGGGCAGATGTAAGTGAATGTTTTGGGTGAACAGTTTGTTTACACATGGCTTTTTAACGCCATTTCTGCTGGGATTGGGAGTGGGGGATTGAAGGCCTGTCTAAGTTATGCAATAGCAAGGACATTTGCTTACAGTTGAATCTTAGGGGTCTGTTTATAAATTAAATTGCCGTTTTAATTTCCGTTTTAATTTCTCAGCATTTGCAAAACCATTGCAAATAATGCCCATAACATGCCTAATATGTTTATTTCCTGTAATCGTCATCTCCATCTACTGGCCATAATTTGGTATTTTTCTGAAATACCCCAATCAAGAAAATACTGCATTATGGTCACTAGATGGAGCTGATGGTCATAGGAAATAAACATATTAGACACATTACAGGGATTAATTCCTGATGCCTGAGTGAATGCTGAGGTATTCACAATTTTTTTTTTCATAAATAGACCCCTACATTTTTTTTTATAAATAGACCCCTAAATTTATTTTCTAATTTGGCAATTAATGACTTTCAGTGAAGTTTTGCTGAATATTGCTGAACACAGGTAACTGATAGCTCAGCACGCCCATGTGTCAGAAGATAATGCTTTGTCTTGGATATAATTTTAGCACCCTTCTAGTTTAGAGTACTCTGCTATGCAAATGTTGTTTAGCTTCTCTGTAAGCAATGGAGCAGGGATTGATTGCGTAGAACTGCTCAGTGTTTCACACGCTGCTGTTCTGATATTCCCCCTCTCTTCTAGATGCTTCTAGAAGCATTGTGGAAGGGGGAGCAGAACAGGCAGCCTGAATATGTATGGGACTCCAGCCAATCTCTTTGGAGACATGCCCAGAAGGTGGAGGAATAGCCTATAAGTAGTTGGGGCCTGAGCAGCAGGGGCAGTGTTCCTGGGTCCAGTTCTTCAGGAGGAGACCGCAGTGCAGAGGTTATTTATTTATTTTTAATTTTTATTAATTTTCAATATTTCAACTTAACATCAATAAGTTATTATACTATTGATATACAAAAAACAATTTAATTTAAACAATTCCCTTCCCAGATCCCCCCTTCCCAACCCTTTACCCACCCTAGACCCCATCTACCTTGATGTTCTCTTCTCCATAGCTCGCTGTTCCTCTTCATTTCTAGATGACTCTCGGGACTCCCTTCTCCTTCTTCTTAGTCCATCTATCTCTTTTTAATTTCTCAATTTCCTACTCCTTCTCTATCTCTTCCATTATATAATTTTCTAAAAATATCCCATTTCTCCCACTTTTCCCCAAATCCCTCCATTTTACCCTCCTCCATATGGTGGCGTTCCTCCATCTTATACACATAATCTACCCTACATATCCAGTCCTTTATTTTCGGTACTTCTTGTTCCTGCCAGAATTTAGGAATAAGTCCCTATGCCGTGTTTATAAGATGAAATATCATCAAATTTTTATGTTTATCTACTGTGTTTTCTGTTTTGTGAAATAAACGTGCCTGGATCTTTCGGGACACTATTCTCAGTAATCCCCTGTATTTGGTCTATTATTTCCCCCCCAATATTTCTGTATTTTAGAACACTCCCACCAAATATGTGCCATTGTGCCCTCACTCTCACATCCCCTCCAACACATGGGTGATGTATCTACTTGTTGCTTATGTGTCACACCATACCACCTCGCCAAACATTTATAATTCAATTCCATTACTCTCATACACTATCTACAGCCCCCTGTGCCAATCTATATATTTTCTTTCTCTGCTGCTCATCTAGTGCTTTTCCCAATTCCCTTTCCTATTTTACCATATACGGAGGGGGGGGGGGGAGTTTCTAACCTCATAGTAAGAATTTTATATATTCGGGAAGTACCACGTTTCTGTTCCCCTCTTCTACTAAATAATTGTTCAAATGGATTAAAATCTGCCACCGTCCTTAGGGGCTTAGGGAGCATCGGTGTAGAGGTTTTGCCCCCGGGACAGAATACTGAGAGGAAGCCAGCCATAAGACATCAAGGTCCAAGTAATGCTTAGCTGGGGGAGGGGGGGGGGGTCAAGAACTGTTCTAAGGATCTAGTTGGGTCAGGAGAAAGTTCATGGGAGATGGCTGGGAGGAAGTTATGGGAGTGAGTCCAAGGTGTCCAGAGGCGGTGTGAATCAGGGGCAGACTGACAACTCATTGGGCTTCCAGGCAATAGGGTGGGGCCCGTGTCCTCGCCCACACTCAAACCACACCCAAAAAAGCCTATGGAAAAGGTACCAGGGGTATCTCATGGGGCCCCCTACTAACCCAGGGCCCTCGGGCAGTGCCCGAGTTCCTAAATGGTCAGTCCGCCCCTGGTGTGAGTATACATCTCCATCATTTGGAAGAGCCTGAAGAGATATCGGCAGGAGGCAATCGATAATGCTGGTGGCTGAGTGAGTACAAGACCCCAGTGCTGCAAGGTGTAACAGTGCTACAGGTCACAGTCAGTCTAGAGATCCAGTGGGACATTTCTTTTGTTGAAATGCAGACAGAAGTGTGTGAAGTGCAGCCAGCAACATATATAGTGCAGCTAGAAGTTGGAGAGTCCTCAAGTTGTACAGTTTCACAGTTGCGGGGTATCCCATAATCCCTACCCCTTTCCAAGTTCATCTTCCCCAATAAAAACCTAACAAAAAAAAACCCCTAGACTGTTTTCTGAGTCATTAAAGAATTAAAAATGACTGTGTGTGCCTGGCTGTGTACTACAAAGGGGGAAACAGGACCAGTTTCACCAGCGGCTCTTTAGGGGGTGAGCTACATAATAAAAATCTATTCCATTAAAGAACCAGAAATACATATAACAGAGCAACTTAACAGAATCTGTCAAAGGTTTTGTATTTCTGTCCATCTAGTTCTAAGATTTACCACCCTGCCACACAGTGAAGCCCCATTTGGCAGGGGGGGAACTGGTATTTCTCTGCTGAAGTTACCTTACACTTACAGGTCTTGTCATGCAACGCTGTACATATATGAAATTCATGCCATTTTTTCCCCCACAAATAGAGCGTACTTTTGGTGGTATTTGATCAACTCTGCTTTTTTTTTGCATTACAATTAAAACCACCAACAATTTTGAAAAAAAAAGCAATATTTTTTACTTTCTGCTATAAAACATATCCAATAAAAAAAAATAAAAAAATCTAATTTCTTCATAAATTTAAGCCAAAATGTATTCTGCTACATATTTTGTGATAAAAAGTAGATTGATTAGTTTCCGCAAAAGTTATAGCGTCTGCAAACTTTGGGACATATTCTGGAAATGTATTTATTTACTTTAACACTAGTAATGGTGGCAATCAGCGATATTGTCGGAACCGGTGACACTAATACAAAGATCTGTTATAAAAATGTGAACTAACACTGCGCTAATGACTCCGGCTGGGAAGAGGTAGGTGGTGCTTTTACTAGGGGAAGTGAAGGATCGTGTTCCCAGTTTTGCAGGGACACACAATCTTTCACTTCCCTCCCTGTCAGAACAGAGCTCTGCCTTGTTTACATAGGCAGAGCTTTGTTCTATGTCCTCCTTGACGATCGTCTGGTGCTGGTGGACATCTGTTCACTGGAACTTGCAGATCGACTTCTGCTGTGAGTGTTCACAGCAGAAGCGATCTGCCAGCGGCACGTGCATGCCCCCCCATGACAGAAGTGCAAAATTATGTGTATTTTATATATATATATATATATACACACACACATACATATACAGTATATATATACAGTCATGGCCGAAATTGTTGGCACCCTTGATATTTTTCCTGAAAATCAAGTATTTCACACAAAAAAGGTATTGCATTAACACATGTTTTGCTATACACATGTTTATTCCCTTTGTATGTATTGGAACAAATATAAAACAGAGGCAGAAAAGCAAATATGACATAATGTCACACAAAACCCCAAAAATGGGCTGGACAAAAGTATTGGCACCCTTAACTTAATATTTGGTTGCACACCCTTTGGAAAACATAACTGAAATCAGTCGCTTCCTATAACCATCAATAAGCTTCTGACACCTCTCACCCGGAATTTTGGACCACTCTTCCTTTGCAAACAGCTCCAGGTCTCTCTTATTGGAAGGACACCTTTTCCCAACAGCAATTTTAAGATCTCTCCACAGGTGTTCAATGGGATTTAGATCTGGGCTCATTGCTGGCCACTTCAGAACTCTCCAGCGCTTCTTTGCCATCCATTTCTGAGTGCTTTTTGACGTATGTTTGGGGTCATTGTCCTGCTGGAAGACCCAGGATCTTGGACGCAAACCCAGCTTTCTGACACTGGGCCCTACAGTGCGACCCAAAATCCTTTGGTAATCCTCAGATTTCATGATGCCTTGCACACAGTCAAGGCACCCAGTGCCAGAGGCAGCAAAACAACCCCAAAACATCATTGAACCTCCACCATATTTTACCGTAGGTACTGTGTTTTGTTCTTTGTAGGCCTCATTCCGTTTTCGGTAAACAGTAGAATGATGTGCTTTACCGAAAAGCTCTATCTTGGTCTCATCTGTCCACAAGACGTTTTCCCAGAAGGCTTTTGGCTTACTCAAGTACATTTTGGCAAACTGTAGTCTTGCTTTTTTATGTCTCTGTGTCAGCAGTGGGGTCCTCCTGGGTCTCCTGCCATAGCGTTTCATTTCATTTAAATGTCGACGGATAGTTCGCGCTGACACTGATGCTCCCTGAGCCTGCAGGACAGCTTGAATGTCTTTGGAACATGTTTGGGGCTGCTTATCCACCATCCGGACTATTCTGCGTTGCAATCTTTCATCAATTTTCCTCATCCGTCCACGACCAGGGAGATTAGCTACAGTGCCATGGGTTGCAAACTTCTTGATAATGTTGCGCACTGTGGACAAAGGCAAATCTAGTTCTCTGGAGATGGACTTGTAACCTTGAGATTGTTGATATTTTGCCACAATTTTGGTTCTCAGGTCCTCAGACAGTTCTCGTCTCCTCTTTCTGTTGTCCATGCTTAGTGTGGCACAGACAGACACACAATGCAAAGGTTAAGTGAACGTCTCTCCTTTTTATCTGCTTTCAGGTGTGATTTCTATATTGCCCACACCTGTTACTTGCCCCAGGTGAGTTTACAGGAGCATCACATGCTTGTAACATTCTTATTTATCCGCAGTTGTGAAAGGGTGCCAATACTTTTGTCCAGCCCATTTTTGGAGGTTTGTGTGACATTATGTCGAATTTGCTTTCTTTCCTCCCTTTTTTTGTTTTGTCCCAATACACACAAAGGGAATAAACATGTGTATAGCAAAACATGTGTTAATGCAATACGTTTCGTGAGAAATACATGATTTCCTGGAGAAATATCAAGGGTGCCAACAATTTCGGCCATGACTGTATATATATATATATGTGTGTGATTTTGCACAGGAGGACCGCCCTGTAGCAGTAAACCTGCTATGGGGCAGACCTTAAGTGGTTAACATCTACCTGGAGTTCAGCATTGAAGCCTTTTTGGCCACAACTTCTCTGGTAGTTTAGGAGCTATATATTGTAAGTTATGAATATATTTCCCCCCTTTCCCAGGGACAGGTCTTGTCCCGCCTCCAGGGACAGTGAAAAAAGAAGTAGATTGATAGGCTCAGCTGTCATTACTCTGTTCTCTCCTGCTATCAGCATGTCATTTGCACTGCAACACAACTGATTGGAGCCTTGTGCTGTTTTTCTTTCCCTCAGTCTGAGCTCTGCTATATGGGAACTGCAGGAGGCTGATACAAAGTCAGTTTTAACCTCTTGCAAAGAAGCTATGACAGCTCCGTCACTGTGCTGGAGTGCACACATTTTACAATTTTTGGGCATTACAGCCTACCCTTTTGCTGCCAAGTAGGCCAAGGGACAGAGGTAGAACTAGGCCTTAGGTACCCAAAGGAAAGACTCGCGCACACAGTGTTTGAGAATGCGGTGTGTATTGTTTCCTGTTCCAGGAACAACAATTGAGTCTCTCCAACAGTAATAACCAATCAGCAAAACTCAAACAGAAGACAGAACTCACAGCAGGCGAGCTGTAGATAGAGGCCAGCGGCACCTATCACCAAGGCGGTAGGCAGGCAGATGCATTAAGCACAGTAATGGGAAAGTCCCCAAGTAGATTGTGCCAATCCCTATACTATCCCTCCCAGGGGCGGACTGACAACTCATGGGGCCCCCGGGCAATAAGGGATCATGGGGCCCCTGCGTCCTTGCCCAAACTCAAAACAGCCTATGAAAAAGGTACCAGGGGCATCTCATGGGGCCCCCTACTGACCCTCGGGCAGTGCCAGAGTTTCCAAATGGTCAGTCCGCCCCTGATCCCTCCTCCTCTGGAACCTTTCCCTGTGCTAGGTTTACTTTTCCTGTCAAGCAGGTTCCTGTCCCTAGCCTCACCCCACGCAGAATGCGCACCAACCGCTGTGAACCAGGGCTTTTTGAAAGTTCTGCCCTCACCCAAGATGGCTGCAGGGTCACCCGGGAGGCAAAGTCCAATCAAACAGCAGCCCACCCAATGTCCTTATGGAGCCCTAAGAAGAATATATATTTCTCTTGTCCTCCACTCTCTGTGCAAGGTAGACACACAACGCCACCCATGTAGGGAAGTCAACCTGCACCTGCCTACAGGCACACATATGAGTCTATGGACGGGTGAAGTTTCTATGCTAAAGGAGAGCTCACTGTGTGTTCCCAGCACAGTGACTGAACTATCATAGACCCCTCTTGATTTTGTATTACGATCGGGAGCTGATGGGATGGGCTCCCATTTATGTGACCACTATGACAGCCAATCACAGTGGCCACATTATCGGGAAGTCTGTCCCGCTCCCTGGGCATATAGACCAACTTAAATGGATGCCAGATATGGATGGGGAGTGGTTTAAGAAAGACAATAGGACAGCATTACGGAAAACAAGACTGTGGATAGAGTTTTCCTTTACCCAGGATAAATTCTTGGCCGCAATTGCCTTTCTGAAGCGGTTATGGTCTTTGTCAAGGTGACGTAATACAACGACAATGCTGCTAGCTTTGTAGGAATTCAAGAAGAATTAAAAACAACGGTTTCCAAGTGAATTTCAGGTTACCAGATTTTCTAAAAAAGGAAATGGACAATAAAGTTGAGGTCCAGAAGAGGAAATTGCTGTCTTCTTAATAGAGCATTTTATTCGGCTTTGACATCACATGAAATGTCAACGGATCTATTGAGCCATAATTCTGTTTTTCTATTTTTTTTTTTTTTTATCCACTGAGCAAGGGAGTGGCGAGGAAGGCATTGCCGAGAAGACAAATTCGATATTGTGGTATGATGTCTTGTCTGATTATTTATACCCGGGCTCTAGCTGTTACAGACTGGGATCAATTCGTTTTTATTTGCCGCTGACAAGGGATGTTGTAACTCATGTGGGAGTCAGACTTTATTTTAGGAGTGGAGTTTACTTTGGGCTGTAAAGTCTCATAATTAATATTTTTATGAACTGACTGTTAGACCCTCTATTTAGGTTATTTTGGCTTTGTGTTTTTGAAAGTGGTTAATGACGAAAATGAATTCGCAAAGACTTCACAGGAGACCCTGAAGAGGTCTGTGGTTCATATGACACTAAAATTGAAGAAATGAATCCAGACTTAAAAAAAACAACTATCAGATCGTAATTTTTTCACAAAGGTCGTAGCAGGGTGGATTAGCTCTTGTCATGAGAATATTTCTAGAAAGAAAGAATATTTGTCAGTCTTCAGATGCTTGTGTAGCACTACTCCTGTAGGAGCCACAGGGATACTACTCAGATCTTTCCCAAAAGCTTTGCCCTACAGCCAGGCACATATACTCATTCACATCTTCAATGGCCAGTCTAGGTGTTGTTTTTGTGGTTTGTATTTTTGGAGAACTTAGATAGGGTTAAGGGAGTTAGATGGGATATTTCAAAAACAAGGACACTTCGGTATTCTTCAGAGCAAGCTATGTTAAAGTCCGTGCTTGTAGCAAACAGTAGACTCCAGCTTTAGAGTAGTAGTAATCTAGAGCAGAGACCCTTTTTAGTAGAAGTTTAGATGGTCAAAGCTCTTCGGAACACCAGCGGATATCCCCTTAGATAGATCCGCAGCTGACTCCCTAGTACCAGAAGGGTTTTAGCAGCACAAAGCCCCATTTCAGAGGTGTCTGTACTCACAAGGCCCAAGGACAGCTGGCTGCCTTCCTCCATGACACCAGACTAGATCTTCAGTAGACTACCCCTCTACACTTGCAATGGCCACTTGTTTCTTTTTAAGGTGGGAAGGGAGTGGCAAGACCTGGGCATGTTGCTGTGGAGCCACTTAGGCTGGAAAGTTAGACTCGGAGTAAAGCAAAAAGACATAGAAGGGATACATGACTGGGTTAAAAGGGGAGTTGTGGCATGGGAGGGGTTTTTAGTTAAAATAAACATAGAGTTGGGGTACTTACCTGATTGGTTTGTGGGACAAGAACAGATGGGGTTGTCAGAGATCAGATACAGGAAGGTCCTTGCGGAGTCTTCAGCTGGAGGACAACTGATGTCAGAGAATCTTCCCAACCTCCACTCCCTCTTAAAGGATAAATTCACCTTTAAAAAAAAATATATTAATACACATTTTTTTGCACGTAAAAAAAATGTGCATGTACTATTTCCTTTTGCGGGGGGAGGGCTGCAAAGCATTGCACCAGCAAGCTGCAGACCGTTGGTGCCATGCAGGGCTTCTGCAGACCTGTCAGTGTAAGTTGTCTGCCTGACAGGTGGAATCATTGAACTACAGTACTCAACAGTGCCGTGGTAATTCTTGTAGTTGTTTCATTCACAGAACTGATTTTTTGAGACAGATAGAGCTTTCTTTTGGTGGTAATCAATCTTCACTGTTTTTTTTTTTATTTATCTTTTTTTGCTGAACAAATTAAAAATAACTGAACATTTTGTTATTTTCTGCTATACAGTTTTGCAATTAGTAATTTTTCTTCCTCACTAATGTGCATTGATGAGTTGGCACTGATGGGCTGCACTGATGGGCACTTATGAGGCTGCACTGATTGCCACCGATGAGGTTGCACTGATGAGGTGGCACTGATGGGGCAGCACTGATAGGCACTGGTGGGATCGAATAGGTGGCACCGATGAGCATTGATTTGAACTGATGGGGCTGCATTGATAATCAGGGCACTGATGATCAGTGCCCTGAATACCAGTGTAAACCATGTACTGACAGTCTTGCCAGTTATCGGATTTCCTTTACTCACACAGAAACAACCTGTAAGGAGAGGACTGCCAATAACCGGCAAGTCAGTTGTGATTGGTCACAGCTGATCACATGATAAAGGGCTGCTATGATTGACTCTTTACACCAATTTGTTATCAGCTGTATCTAAAGGACACAGAGTGCACTGGATGCGTGCCTCAGGCAGTGGTGTATTTAGGCTTTGTGCTGCCCTAGGCAACACGAAAATCATCTGCCCCCACGGACACTGACCAACACATCTGGGAGAGCCTTCCACTACCCCCCCCCCCACCCAGCGATAGAGAGTCACTCATCTTCACAGCTCCGGACATCTCCTGGAACGAGAGTCAGGCTCTACATACTCCATGAAGGAGCCCGCAGCTTCTCTCGGATCCCACCTGGTCCTCATGGTGCGCGTGATCCCTAGGCAAGTGCCTTGTTTGCCTTGTGGTAAATACGCCCCTGGCCTCAGGAGCACGCAGGGGACGGGGTTCTGGGAGGCTGTCCATGGACGCCCTCCCAGAACTAGACAACCATGCTGTAGCTGTCTTTTGACTATAGCGCAGTCAGCAAGAAGTGAATTGTATTTAGTATTAATTGTCTTTCTTGTGTTGACTGTTTCAGGTTAATAGCTATGGTCACAACAGTTGCTTCAAGGTCCTGGAAGGTGTCCATTATGCTAACCACCTTACCTCCCTACCTCCGGACCAATTCAGGTACTTCTCACATACATGTAAAAATCAGAATTGTTTTTCCTAGAAACTTACTTAGAACTCCTGAACATTATGTTTTTTTTTTTTAAAGCAGAGACCCTGGAGACCACAATGGTGGTTGTTTGTTGCGGTTATGTTGCACGATATATGCGCAGAAGTTTTTCAAAAGCAAGTATTTTGGAAAAAATACACTTTAATGCATTAGAGCACAAAAACACAATTTATGTATAATATAAAAGATGATGTTATGCTGAGTAAACAGATACCTAACATGCTTTAAAATTGCACGCGGTACCTAAAAATCTCCATAGCTGACAATTTAAAAGCCTTTACATGTTATCAGTTTAGAGTTTCACTGGAGGTCTGGTGCTAGAATGATTTCTCTCATTCTGGCGTTCGTGGCGATACCTACACGTGAGGCGTAGTTATTGTGCCTGTGCTGTGGGACTTATGTATGAGTCAGGGGAGGACTGACAAATCATGGGGCCCCTGGGCAATAGGGGATCATGGGGCCCCTGTGTCCTTGCCCAAACTCAAAAAAGCCTATGAAAAAGGTACCAGGGGCATCTCATGGGGCTTCCTACTGACCCCGGGCCCTCGGGCAGTGCCTGAGTTTCCAAATGGTCAGTCCGCCCCTGGTATGAGTTCATATTTGCATGTGAGCACAAGGAAATGGGGAGCTTTACATTTTTATTTCTATCTTAATATTTATTTTATTTCAAACTTTTTTACACTGTCACTTTAATTGATGTGGCACTTACATTTTTTTTTTACACTATCGCTTTAAAAAAATGTTTTGATCAGTTTTATTGCTGCGACAAGGAATGTAAACATCCATTGTGACAGTAATAGGAATGTGACAGGTACTCTTTATGGAGAGATCTGGGGTCAGTAAAACCCCAATCCATCCTCTGCCCTTAAAAGCATTCGAAACACCAACATCGTTGTAATTGAATGCTTTAATTTTTTTTTGGCACCAGAAGTGACGTCAGGTCATCGCTTCTGGGTTACTATATCATGGAGCCCAACAAAGCCGATTCGGTCTGTTCGGGTCTGTGATCAGCTGGCGGTAGTGGCGGTGCTTGATCCTCATGCCCAATGGAACAAGAGATCCCATTAACGCCATGGAAGGCCTCTCCCGCTGCTTGTAATAGCAGTTGAGCAGCTAGTTAGCCACTCCGATTGCGATTACAACAGAGTTAACCATCGGCTATAAAAAACTGTACCAGGATTATGTGTGCAGCTGCAGGCATCATCCCGGTACATCACTTGAAGTCCAATGATGTACTAAGTAGGTGACTGGTTGGCAACTTAAATAGTTACATAGTTGTTCTGGCTGAAAAAAAGACAAAAGTCCATCCAGTTCAACCATTAAAAAAAAAAAAATCATGTTATGGTAATTACTACCCAGATGTTCTTTTATATGGACATTAGTAATAAGCTCTGCATGGTTTGATATTACCAGGTCCAGCAGAACATCATTCTTAGTTGGGGCCTCTATGCACTGTACCATAAAATTGTCCTGTAGTAGGTTTAAACATTTTTGTCCTTTATCTGTTCCTGCAGTGCCATTACTCCACTCAATTTCCGGGTAGTTAAAATCCCACCTCCTCATTAACACTGGGAGGCCTATAACAAACTCCAATGATTACCTTTGTAGTACGCACCCCCATGTGCCCTTCCACCCATAATGCTTCAGCCTCATCACACTCTTCATCAACTAGGTCCTCTTTCACACTCACTCTGAAATTACTTCTCACAGAGACAGACACCACCACCTTTCCTATTGACCCGGTCTCTCCGAAAGAGAACATAGCCAGGAATATTAATGGCCCAGTCATGTGAAGAATGAAGCCAAGATTCAGCAATACCAATGAAATCATAGTTCTCTTCATGCACCAAAGTTTCCAACTCACTTATTTTGCTTGGCAGACTTCTGGCATTGGTGAACAAACACTTTAATCCATTGACACCTTGTGCACACGTATTTTGCATATTTTTTTATTTTCGTACAAATGGTACCAATTCCACTGGTTGTTTGTAACATGGGAACCTTCTTATCATCTGCCATAGCCCTCCCCCCATCTTTACCCATTCCACCCATCAATAAGTACTGACCCGTCTAATCTGTCTACCCCATTATAATCTAATTCTCCCTCCTCCTTCGATCCTAGTTTAAATACTCCTCCAGCCTTCCCATAAACCTCTCCCCCAGCACAGCAGACCCCCTTCCACTTAGGTGCAAACCATCTCTAGCATATAGGTTGCACCCCACTGAAAATTCAGCCCAGTGCTCTAGAAATCCAAATCCTTCCCTCTTACACCAGTTCTTCAGCCATGCATTGACTTCGCTAATCTCCCCATGTCTTTCCTGAGTTGCACATGGCAAAGGTAATATTTCAGAGAATATCACCTTGGAGGTTCTTCCCTTCAACTTGCAGCCTAGTTCTTTAAATTGATTTTTAAGTAGCCTCCACCTTCCATGTATTCTGTCATTTGTTCCAACATGGACCAAGACAGCTGTGTCATGCATAGCCCCTCCCAGTATATTATCAACCTGGTCCATCACATGCTGAGCCCTGACACCAGGGAGACACCAAACCATTTGGTTGAGGCAATCCTGGCGACAAATTATTCTATCAGTCCTTTTGATTATAGAATCCTCTACTACCACCAGCTGTCTAGGCCTTCCTGCACTACCCTCACCACCCCTCCCAGATGGTCTGCCCTCCCGCCTGTTAGGGATAGCAGTGACATCAAGGGCTGCCACTCTTTTCTGTGAGCCCCTACTTCTCCCTCTCGTTACAGTAACCCATCTTCCTATCTGATAATCCTGATTAGCCCCTCTGCCCTCCACATCAATCCCATTAGCTACCCGCTCAGAGAGCAGAAGACCCCTTTTAAGGTTGTCGGTTCTGCCCAGTATTGCAATTTGCTCCTCCAGATCTCTAACGCGAGTTTCCAGAAGGGCAATCCGCTCAAATCTGTTGCAGCGATATATTTATCCTTGAGCTGTTGCTCCATTGTTGCATACATGCGGCATACTGCACAAACCTTCCACCCTGCTAGCACACATTATCCCAGTTACAATATTAACTCCATGGCGCCGGCACCTCCCGGCCCTTTAAGGGTTTCAGAAGCTGGGAGGCGGGGTGGGGTTTAGGGTCATATAACCGCCGTGGCACACCGTCATGGCGGTCACATGATCGAAAGAGGAGATTGGGACCTTTCTGCGAGTACCGGACATGTGTGCTGGGAGTGCGCAGGGCACTCACTCTCAGCACATATGTTCTTTTTTAATAGAACGCAAATGTGCGGCCACTCGGCATCTAGGCCCAGACGCCGGGAGGCCGCCCATTTGCGTTCGGCCGGCGTGAAGAGGTTATTAGGAAATATCATTTGTCACTTACAGGGTAGTAGACTCCCGTTATAATCTCCTGTTTTCCACTCCGGTTTTTTAACTCCACTTATCAAATGTCCACTTGATCAAAGGTCCAGCAAGCAAAATACAGGCAAGCTCAGAGTGAGCTCTACAGCAAGTTATATAGTACCTGTATCACCTGTGACCAATTAACCCCTCCTCTTAATTAGCAGACTGAAGGAAAGGAAAAAACAAAAATGCTATTTAAAAAGTGACAGAAAAAGTGATTTAAAAAAGTAAAAGCTTTTAGCAAGACCCAAAGAAGAAAATAAAACAAGTGGTTAAGTAGAGATGCCTACTAGGACCTTGGGGCTCCATTAATATTGTATTGAATGTTATTCTATAATTTATATGTGTTAATAAGGGGCTACTGTGGCCTTTAAACTCCAGCTGGTGTCTTGTGTGGTTTACTCAGGTAATGGAGTGTGGTGAAGGGGTGGATTGGCAGCATGAGTCCCAAAAGTGTTTTCTTTAATATCCTGGTCATACCGGGCCACACCGGATTAGCCCTCCACCACGTGGAGACTCACAGTCAGAAGCCCATCCAGCAGGCCCCATACCGAGTCCCCGAATCCGTGAAGGCGGCCATCCGGGCAGGGCTCTCAGAGATGCTCCAGCTGGGCATCATCCGACCCTCCCGCAGTCCCTGGGCCTCCCCGGTGGTGCTCGTTCCGAAGAAGGATGGGAGCACCCGCTTTTGCGTGGACAACCGGAGGTTGAATGACTATACCGTCAGTGATGCCTGGGATACCATGTCAGAAATTTTGGGATCATATTCACAGTACGCTACAGGTGAGTTGGCTGTTACAGTCGCACTTTGTGTATGGGCTGCCTCATCAGTGGGTAGTTTGAGTCTTCTGAATATCTGTAACTAAAACTTTTATTTCTTTGCGTTTTGAATCACATAGAGAACATTTAGGGGAGATTCTCCCTTGCTATTTGTCCCTGCGACTATTGACAGAAAGTGATGGAAAAATCCACATTTTGCAGCCCTCACCACAACAGAAATAGCGGAGAAATGTTTAAATTTGGACAACTGTCCAAGTGGGAATCTCCTCACACTTCCAAGTGATTTTTGTGTTTCCAATACAGGAAACAAGGGGAAAATTTCACCCAGCAGGATAAAACAAACAACGAAACAAACCCAACAAGGGTTCTAACTATTCCTTTTTTTTAAATCAAAATCCAAAAGCAAAGCTTTGGCTAGAGATGACCTTAAATTAGGACTTGACCTCTAAGGTGACAGAAGGGTTTTCATCTGGTGATAAGAAGGTGGATATATCTAAACCTCATATATCAACCTTTTTATGGGATTAAATCTGAAGAAATCTCTCTAGCACATGGTAATAAAGCAATCTTCTTAAATATACACACACCAGGCAACATATTTTTGTGATTGTCACAGATTTAGCACAACACAAGAATACAGAATATAATGTATTCTTGACACTCCCCCGACACCAACAAAAACCATTAGAGTGTATTATATGTGACTTACACCACGCTGTTAAACATCAGCAAAGGAATGCTTAAATATACATCCATGTGGGGCTGTGCCTTTACCTGCCCTGTTACAGCTGGACTTCATTTCAGAGCATCAAAAAAACAGAAGGACGAGAACCCAATATCGCAACAATCCACGGAACACATTGAAACACTTGAGAGAGGGGAACTTTGATATTCCATAGACTGCAAACTGTAAAGCTATCCAAGCAGTTACCAAAAGGCATACTTTCTTGATTTCAGATCATTTCCTGGAGAGTTACGTTTTATTAAATCCAATTTTTTTTTCTTTTCCGTATATAAAACATCAAATGTGTGCCGTAAAAGTGTCAGAAAACACAGCAACTTTGTCATTTTTTTAGTAGGCCAAGGACTCTACATAAAGACAAAGGTTTATTCACAAAGAGAGGCTGAAAAGGAGAAAGTCCAGCCAACTCATGGCCTTCACTTTCAGCTTTCTTCAGATTTTTCAGTTAATGGAGCAGTTGACTTGTCAAAAAGAGAGGAAACACTTATGCCATTCGCCAGTAGATTATGTGTTGATTATCAAGGTTGCTGTTTTTCACAAGCAGGGCAATGTATTTGAAAATGGATGAAATGAGTTTTCCATTCCCCTGAAGATGTCATGGTTGACGAAACATGATAGGTGGAGTCTGGCAGGCTCAGGGAGAGCTGGCTGTTTAATTAGTGGTGTGATCTTTGCTCTTGGGTGTCAGTGGCTTATCTTCACTACAGCACTATGTGAGTGTATTTTTTATTTAATAAATAGCAAATGGAGAACACTATGGTTGTTTTTATTTTATTTGAGAGCATAATTGTGGGATCCAATTCATCTTGTGCAAGAGAGCATTCCTGGAGACTCAGCAGTGGATGGTAGTTTGCTGAGCTGAAAACCTCTGCTGTCTTGAGAAATTTTGTTGCCATATGGGCGCTAAAAGGTTTATTATACACAGTTGATCTTTATGATGAGGGTCAACTATTAAAGTGGTTGTAAAGACTCAAGGTTTCTAACATTGTATGCATGAAGGCAAAAAACCTGTGTGCAGCAGCCCCCTGATACTTACCTGAGCCCCATCACGATCCAGCGATGTGCACAAGAGCTTCAGATCTCCAGGGACTCTCCCTCCTCACTGTTTGATACATCAGTGGGAGCCATTGGCTCTCACTGCTGTCAATTATAGCCAGTAAGCCAATGAGGAGATAGAGGGGGCGGGGCTGAACCACTACTCTGTGTGTGAATGGACATGCAGTGGTTCTGGAGTGAGCCTGCTTGGTTGCCCCATAGCAAGCAGCTTGCTCTGGGGGTACTTGGCAGGAGGGAGGAACCAGGAGCACCAGTAAGGGACCCGAGAAGAGGAGGATCAGCACTGCTCTGTGCAAAACCACTGCACAGATCAGGTAAGTATAATTTGTTTTTAAATTGCCATTAATATTACTTTAAGATGAGCGGACACCTTTTGGGGTTCGGTGGAGGTCCTTCTCTTTGGGAGAACACATTTTTCCTTGCATGTATTGGAAGCATTGCAATTGGATTGATGGATTAGCACAGATGGACATATTTCATTGTTTGATGGTTTGTTGTGGCATTATTATTACAGGTACTCATATAGCACCGTCAATTTACACAGCACTTTACATATATAGTTTACATTCACATCAGTTCCTGCCCTTAAGGAGCGTAAAATCTAAGGTCCCTAACTCACATTCATACATACACATACTAGGACCAGTTTAGACAGGAGCCAATTAACCTTCCAGCATGTTGTTGGCGTGTGGGAGGAAACCCATGTAAGAACAGGGAGAACATGCAAACTCTGTGCAAGTAGTGCCGAAGTACTAACTGCTTAGCCACTGTGTAATACACGCATATTAATTTTTATTTTTTACACAGTTTTTAAAGTCATACACTTATTGTGGAGATTATCGACATAGTTGATTATTTATTTATACACATTTTTATATAAAAAAATAAATACATAAGTTTATATATATATATACATGCACACTATATTGCCAAAAGTACTGGGTCAGCCCTCATAATCATTGGATTCAGGTTTTCCAATCACCTCCATGGCCACAGGTGTATACAATCCATCCCCTAGGCATGCAGACTGCTTCTACAAACATTGGTGAAAGGATGGGTCGCTCTCAGGAGCTCAGTGACTCCAAGCGTGGTCCCGTGATAGGTTGTCACCTGTGCAATAAGTCCATCCGTGACATTTCCTTGTTACTAAATATTCCACGTTCAACTGTTATTATAACAAAGTAAAATCAACTGGGAACAACAGCAACTCAGCCACTAAGTGGTAGGCCATGTAAAATGACAGAGTCAGCGCATGCGCAAGTGCGCAGAAGTCTCCAGCTGTCTGCAAAGTCAATAGCTAAAGAGCTGAGAGGGATGCTGTCTATTAGGATAAGGGTAAGTAGCTCATTGTGTTAAGAATTGGTTTACTGGAGAAGTGATTCCCAAGTTGTTATAGCATCTTATAGATGTAGCACTAACCCCGAAGAGGCCGCTCGATGATGCTTGTCCCCAGTGGTTGCCCTGAGCTTTCAAGCCTCCCAACACCTCTGAGCTCAAAAATGTTTCAATGGTATAGTAAAATAATGCAAGAGATACAATTCTTTAGTAAGATCTCTATATTAGACTTGTTCAAAAAAGTAGACCAAAGGAATAATGGGTTTAAGGTGCACAACCCCAATTAACGCATAAAAGCAGAACACTGGTGCAATAGAAACAATCTATTAGCAATGTTTAACAGATTATACAATCATGACAACTATTTAACCTCCCTAGCTGTATTCCCGAGTGTAGCTCGGGGTAAAGATTCTGTACCAAAAGCGGTAACCCCGCTACACTCGGGCTTACCATGCGGCGCTGCATAGGGAGTCCCTGCAGCACTTACCTTGTCCTTCGCTCCCACGATGTGTCCCCTGCAGCGTTCCCCGGCCATCTCCTCCGGCCGATGCCAGCATCCGGCTTCTGTGTTCCGGGCCCTGTGACGTCGGGACGTACGGGCGCCGGCGGCGGGAAATTTGAAAATTTAAAAAAAATTTCATTTTTTTCAAAACGAATTTTACATAGTAAAACATTGCTGTTTCAAACCATTTCACATACATTTTGTCCCAAGTGCTTTGTCCGGCGCCCTGCCTGCATTTTGACTGTTCTTTCTGCCTGGAAACTGAGAAAAGTCCATGGCGTCCAAAAAGTGTCCCTTTAGGTCAAAATCGGTTTTAGACCGGCTAGAGAACAGCGATAGTAAATCAGAACCACTTGCAGAATTGAGTGATAATGATTTGTGGGGGAAATTCCTCATCAGACACTGAAAACGATTTTGCAACTTTGCTCAGCGATGTGCAAACTTGGCGCTATATTTCAAATTTCAGTGTTTTTGGTTTGATTATATTATTGAATTACATTTATTATTATTATATTATTATTGTTTATGATTATTTATTAAATTATGATTTATGATTTTGTGTTTCAAGTTTTATCATACCCGGAATGTTTACTAGACTCTTGTTCGGACAGATTTCAGTGAGTTATTCCTAAATATTACAGCCTACAATAAAAAAACTACATATTTCTATGCAAAATAATGGTACCGCTTTCAGCACAAAAAATCTGAAATAACCAGACCACTAGGGAGGTTAATTGCAACACTGGCAGTGAGAGGGGGAAGAGCAGACTTGTTGACTTATCAGCCCCCTCTGGGTCACTGGTGGCACAATGGGGTATGCAGAGAATTATGTCAATGTATACTCTGGCATGAATATATGTAGGTACCCTAGTTTGGTAACCATGGCCTTAGAAAGGAAGAGGTCCCTTTAACTAGAGATTGAAGCTTGAGTTTGTGATGTTAAAACTTACTTATATGGTGGTATCTGCTGCTCTCTGCTAGCAATAGTGGGGCCCACACACATTAGTGAATACTGATAATTCAATGAGGTTAAACAGATAGGCTGTGGTACTGCTTATAGCAAAGGTCTCCTGGTACTGACGTGTAAAGGTGTCTGCATGCAGTGTCTCTAGAGTGATGACAGAAAGAGGTTGGGCATCTGCCCACTCACCAATCCTATGAATAACACAGCCTCCTAGGAACAAGAGTTCTTGCACAGGCTCTTGACTGTTGGCAATGATGTGCAGAGTTACTGCCTGACAGCCTGTCAATACAGCGAGCAGAGACATCTGTGTGAGGACCAGACAGTGACAGTCCTGGTGCAGAGGAGACTGATGCGATCCTGCTGTGGAGATAGGCATCACAGCCGTGCTTAACTATTGTGCAGAGTCCCGCAGCAATAGGCCAACAACCATTTTCTGTAGGGGAATAGCAGTCCCTGTGTTCAGCTCTGAAACCCGCACCAAGAGAGCAAGCCTGTCCCTTGTAGAATATATGTGCTTTCCCAGCATCCTTCTTGTTTGCAGCTCTCTGGTATGTGTAGCTCAATCAGCACTCAGGAATACAGTATGTATTGGCTATAGGACTACAGGTTCCAAGATCCTCTGCTGTCAGAAGAATTGGATCCACTCTGCTAACAAGAAGTGGGCCATAACTGGGCACTAGGGGAAAAAAAGCGTAATCGTATTCTTATCTGTAAGTGTCCCTGAATTGCATAATGACATTCCCGGCACCTGGCTACATCGAGACCATGCTATGCAGCCACATATTACCCCAAATGAGCCACAGCCAGAGAGACATTGCTGTAAAACACCCATGTTTATGCAGCTTTCATGATCTGTTTTGTATGTGAATGCATGCTCTTTGCCATCCTGAACCTATTTTGCATGACTGGGGTATTGCCTATAACTCAGCTGCTATGACACCAACCACCCACTTCTAATACCACCCCCCACCTACCGTTAACATAATAATAAAAACACAAAACACTTGACTTTGGAATTTAAATGGCCATAGCATCCAGCTTATTTAACCATTTGCCGCCCGCCCTATGGCAGAATGGCGGGCGGTAAATGTCATCAGCGTTCCGGGTGGACACCATATGGCATCCTCCCGCATTGGGCTCCTGCAGAGCAGCGCAGTGGCGCGATCTGTCACCGGCCGTGTACCTCGGACATGGCCGATGACAGATCTGAGTATCGGCCCAGTTGCCGGTACCATGTGACCTGCTGTGACCAATCACAGCAGGTCACATGACAGTTGTATACAATGGATGGCTTCATTCATGCCATCCATTGTATACTAGTGTCTAGCTGTGAATGGTCACAGCTAATCACATGCACATGTCATGTGATTAGATGTGGCCAAATCACAGCTAAGCACAAAAAAAAAACCCCCTGAATGAATCGATGTCATTCAGGTAAATGCTTGCTTATAGCAAAGTAATTCTTTGATATAAGCAAATTGTGTAAAAAAAAAAAAAAATACTGATCACTTCCCCAAAGTAGTACAATGTTACTATGGTAACATTGTACTACTTTGGTCATAGTGAAATATGAAAGAAAATCTTAAAAAAAAGAATTTTTTTTTATAAAAAATAATTTAAAAAAATGAAAGAAAAAAATATATATTTTTTTCATACTGTCACCAGTCAGTGTCCCTGATCACCGCCATGCCAGTTATATGATGACGCTGTACTGCACTGGTGACAATATGTAAAAAAAAAAATAGTGAAACTAATTTTTTTAATTTTTTAATTTTCCGAAAAATTATGGCAAAAAAAATACAACTTCAAAAAACTGGCCATACCTCTTATGAAGTACGTCGGACTGTCTACTTTGCAAAAAGGGGTCATTTGGGGGATATCTGTACTGTTCTGACATTCTTGGACCTCAAGAAATTAGATTGGCCGTCAGTACTTCAGGATTGATCAATATTCAGATCTATACCATAGTTTGTGACCGCTATAACTTTCCTACAGACTAAATAATACATCCTAATTTGGGTTATTTTCACCAAAGACATGTAGCAGAATACATCTCGGCCTAAATTTATGAAGAACAATTATTTATTTGCAAACTTTTATTACAGAAACAAAGAAAAACTTTTTTTTTTCAAAATTTTTGGTATTTTTTGTTAATTTAGCAAAAAATAAAAACCCCAGCGGTGATTAAATACCACCAAAAGAAAGCTCTAGTTGTGTGAAGAAAATTATAAAATGTTAGTTTGGGTACAATGTTGTATGACCGCGCAATTGTCATTCAAAGTGTGAGAGCGCTGAAACCTGAAAACTGGCCTGGGCAGGAAGGTGTAAAATTGCCCGGTATTGAATTGGTTAAATAACATCAATAACAAAATACATACATCAATTTTCATTGTATGTAAAACCATAACAAAAATACAGCAAATGATAGGTTTTTGAAGGCACGGAAAACTAATACCCGGCTATGTCTGCCACCACTTTATAAATTAAGGCCCCCAGCCACACATACACCGGCTCGGGGACAACTCCTTACTAAGTCACCATCCGATACAGCCCCACCAATCCAAGAACCCATTCCTGCTGCACTCAGTAGGGAAGGTACACCCATACCTAAGACGGGACCAACCTTTTTCTTCCCAAACGGTTTACCATCCCCGCCTTCAAAAACCTTGATACCCCAGCCCTGCTATGACCATACCAAAAAAACCCCAAAGCAATTTGGCCAATATCAGCTTCCTGAACAGTTGCCCAACGGCGGCCCCTAAAACCAACGCAACTGCAACCACAGAGCAGCAGTAACTGATCAACAAAAACAAGTAAAAAGGGGTAGGTGCAGGGGCGGTCTGACAACTCATGGGGCCCCCGGGCAATAGGGGATCATGGGGCCCCTGTGTTCTTCCCCAAACTCAAAAAAGCCTATGAAAAAGGTACCAGGGGCATCTCATGGGGCCCCCTACTGACCCCGGGCCCTCGGGCAGTGCCCGAGTTTTCAAATGGTCAGTCCGCCCCTGGGTAGGTGGGTGGGAGAAGCTCGTCCAACGCTGCCTGTGCTGAGAATTGTGATACAAGAAAGACCACCTCCCACAAAAACCCCTCTCCACCCTGGTTTGACCCCTCCCCACCACACCCCATGATCCTCCAAAAAGGTAAGGCTGTCTATACTTAAAACACGACCCTCTTAACCCTCTCTCTTCCGCAGCCCTGCACCAGCAAACCCAGTTATGCAGGCCTTTTACTAATGCTGCGCATACGTTACCGGCCTGATGCTTTCTCGCAGCTAACTTTGCGCTTGTTTAATAAACTGTAAGTCACAGTTACTCTCTGTCTGTTCCAGTTAAACATGCAAAATGAGAAAAAGTCCCAGGCAGCACACTGTTTAGAAATGCTAAGGGTTAAAAGACCCTAAAAGATAGGTCCCTTGTATGAATAATGCACAGAACTAGGTGCAGTGCAGACCCCTTTACAGCAGCTCAATGCAGCCTGCGCTACAGTGTACCACAATCAGGGCTACTGTTAGAAACCACAGGGCCCCATACAGCCAACCTGACAAGGCCCCCCCCCCCCAAAAAAAAACAGTTTACTATGCTTCAGTTATGAATGAACATAGTGAATGATCAGTATGAAGCACTCATTGTGTTTATTCAGGAAGGAATGGGGCTGGGAAAATGTAGGCACAGAAGGGGTGCAAATACTGGAACCGATCCCCTGTATGGCTTTCCCTGCAGTAGCTGAAAGCTGGCTTCTTCTCCTCTCCCTCCCGCTGGCTTTCAGCTGCTGCAGAGAGTGCCATACAGGGGATTACATATGTTACATATTTACAGGACCCTTCCCCCACTCTGCATCCTGAAGGATCCTATTGTGTGCTTGCAGCTGCTGGTAGGAAGGAGGGGAGGGAAGCCGGCAGCCCTGCAGGTATGGGGGCACTCAGGGGGGAAGAGTATGGTGCACAGTGAGATTGATAAGGTGCTATGGGGGGGGGCAATTATTGGAACCAACCCCCTGTATGGCACTCTCTGCAGCAGCTGAAAGCCAACGGGAGGGAGAGGAGAAGAAGCCAGCTTTCAGCTACTGCAGGGAAAGCCATACAGGGGATCGGTTCCAGTATTTGCACCCCCTCCGTGCTGATCAACCTCTCTGCCTACATCTGATTCACTAAGCTGCCTGGGCCCCCCTACTGGCCTGGGCCCCGTACAGGAGGACTGGTGGTACCCTTTTATTCACACACAATGTGGGTTGCAGTGCACTGCAGGTGAAAAAAAAACAAAATGAGGGGGGGGGGCATTTTTTTGTATATTAAAAAACAAAGATTGTGGTAACACAGTGCACCCTAAGACATGATAAAACACATGGCTTCACGTGCATTGCTGCAGCACATTCTGAATGTCTCCTTAGTACAATGTCTCCTTAGTATAAGTGCAATTTCTCTGCATTTTGTAGTACCTACACTTCCCATCCAAAAGTGTAAAATCATTTTTTGGGTGGAGTCGTCTTTTAATAGCCTGCTGCAAACTTTTCAATCCAACCACAACCTCTGTGTTATTACTTTTGTATGACAATCCAGTCACATAATGTCATTAATGCTTTTTTAAATTTTTTTTTTTTAAATAATACATTCAAAAAAAAAAATCCAATATGAAAGAGAAAAAGCTGAAAGATTGATCCTTAATTTAAAAATAGAAAACTCAACAAACCATAAAGTTTTGAAACGAACCCAGACGAGCTAATCCCTGAACGGCTTGCGCTTGGCAGCCACTAACCCCACTGAGGTTGTCCTTGGCAGGCAAAGGCCGTTCTTGAGAAGGTCAGGAATCAGATCACACGGAAGCTTCCAATGTGTGGAGGGAATTCTGCCGAGACCCTGTCAAAGCATTTTGCATATGGCTGCCCTGACCTGTTTTTTTTTTCTACCTCCTCCCACTTGAGAAAGGTCAGTGTTTTGATTGTTACTGTCCTCGTTGGTGATATACGATGGGTCTCGGAGCTGCCCCTGTTATTTCTGGCATGGGAAAGAAGTGATTTTCCAACAATATGTCAGATACTTAGCAAAAAGCTCCTCTGAAATTGGTTTTGGGCTATTTTCAAGAAACAAACCAATATTTCAGATTGTGAAAATGTTATAACAAATCGTCTGGGACTGGCTGTTGCTTACCACCACCCAGTGCTCGCGTGCTGTGCTGATCAATTGATTGTCTCGGCAGGTCACAGACCTTACAGGATGTTGGTGGTTGAAAAGTTTACACAATCACTACAGCAGGGGCAATGGTTTAGGAATTTCAGGTTGTAAGGGTTATATCAGCGATCAATCCTAGGCTCTTCCTGTCCATTGATGAACCACAGCAATGGTTTAGGAACCTCAGTTTATAGGGGTTATGTGAATGATCAGTTTTGGGCTCTGCCTGTCTATTGATGAACCACAGCAATGGCAGAGGCAATGGTTTAGGAATTTCAGGTTGTAGGGGTTGCATCAGCGATCAATCCTGGACTCTACGGGGTTTATTTACTAAAGCTGGAGAGTCCAAAATCAGACTCCCTTCTGCATAGAAACCAATCAGCTTCCAGGTTTCATTGCCAAAGCTTCATTGAACAAGCTGAGGTTAGAAGCTGATTGGTTTCTATGCAGAAGGGAGTCTGATTTTGGACTCTCCAGCTTTAGTAAATAAACCCCTACCTGTCTATTGATGAACCATGACAATGGCAGAGGCAATGGTTTAGGAATTTCAGGTTGTAGGGGTTACATCAGCGATCAGTCCTGGATTCTGCCTGTCTGTTGATGAACCATGACAATGGCGAGGCAGTGCTTTAGGAATATCAGGTTATAGGGGTTACGTCAATGATCAATACTGGGTTCCGCCTGTCTGTTGATGAACCATGACAATGGCGAGGCAGTGCTTTAGGAATATCAGGTTATAGGGGTTACATCAATGATCAATACTGGGCTCCACCTGTCTGTTGATGAACCATGGCAATGGCGAGGCAGTGGTTTAGGAATCTCAGGTTGTAGGGGTTACGTCAGTGATCAATACTGGGCTCCGCCTGTCTGTTTATGAACCATGGCAATGACGAGACAGTGGTTTAGGAGCTGCTGGTTGTAGGGGTTATGTCAGTGATCAATACTAGGCTTCACCTGTCTGTTGATGAACCATGGCAATGGCGAGGCAGTGGTTTAGGAATTTCAGGTTGTAGGGGTTGCATCAGTGATCAATCCTTGACTCTGCCTGTCTACTGATGAACCACAGCAATGGCAGAGGCAATGATTTAGGAACATCAGGTTATGAGGGGTTACATCAGTGATAAATCCTGGGCCTACCTGTGTATTAATGAACCACAGCAATGACAACGGCAGTGGTTTTGGAACTGCTGGTTGTACGGGTTACATCAATGATGAACACTGATTTTTTGATTGAAAAAGATACTTTATTACATAAGTATAAAAAAACATGATACTCGTTATCGGGGTACATCTCACCCTATACTGTGACGCAGCGCACCACATTGCAATATAGTTCCAAGCATACGATAAATACATTCAATAAATACATTCACTCAGCGGTATGATGCCTGACGTGATGTGCATGGCGGACGAATCCCCAGACCAACACGTCATGCATAACGCCGCTTACCCCGAGACCATAGCATCCTAAGACAAAGAACATTTCCTACCATTACAGAGTCATGCAAAATACGGATGTTACACTTTACAATAAGCATCGGGTGTGTGGGGGGGGGAGTGGAAAAAGAAGGGGACACAGGCCCGAAGCTTTATTGAAGGGACAAAGACACGCAAGGGGGAGTAGGGGGAAGGGGAGATCTTCAGACATCCTCTTCCTCCTTAAAGTCCATCAAGGTATAGTCCCTGAGCAGACTGAGGATCAGTCTGCGACAGTCCTCAATGGACATCCTCTCCCGCTGGTGGATGAGGCGCTTCCTGGCGCACCATAAAGCGTCCTTAAAACAACACAGCACCCGCCAGGCGCTGTCAATGTCCTCCAGAGAAAAAGTTCCACAGAAAAGTCCATTCAACACCCCAAAGTGTGTGATGGCTGTCTGTGGCACAAAGTCCTTGAGTTCAGGTTCCAGGGCCCTCAACATGTCCTGAGCAAAAGAGCACTCGCAGAAAACGTGATGAGCCGTTTCCTCGTGGATGATGCAGAAGGGGCAGTGTCTGTATCTGCTCAGGTTCCTGGCATGCATAAATGTCCTGAGAGGCAACCCCCCTTGGATTGCCATCCATGCCAGGTCCTTGTGCCTGTTGGTGAGGATGTTTGAAGAAACATTCCTCCAGACCACCTTGCAGGTGTCTGAAGGCAGGCCTGGAACCGACTCCAAAATGTCACTTGCTCTGATGAGCTTGTAAATGATCTTTGGCTTCCACAAGTCAGGCTTGACTCCCTGTAGCCCCTGCTCCTTGATAAACTTGAAGGTACCCAGGTAGTACCAAGGAGTGTCCCAGTTGTAGGGGATGGAACTGTCCCAATTGTCCCATCCGAGGGACCTCCAGAGAGGCAACAGGAAGAAGCGTGACATTGCGTTCCCGCCAGAGTCCATAATCCTTTTGGGCAAAGTTCTGCGGATGCAGTTGCAGGCAAAGAACACCCTCAGTTGGGTGGAGATGTCGGGCACGCCCTTTCCGCCCTTGAGGGGTTCCTTGAACATGACTGCCCGCTTCACTCTGTCCATCTTGGAGCCTCAGATGAAGTGAAACACCGCCCTGGTGATGGCCTTACAGGTGTTGACCCGTGGGGGCCAGGCCTGGGCGAGGTACTGCAACACAGGGAGAATCTCGCTGCGGAGTACCAGTGTCTTCCCTTCGATGGTGAGGTCTCTGAGGCTCCAAAGTCCAAAATTTTGTCGCATCTTTGACAGTCTCTCCTCCCAAGACTTCAGGGCTGCACCCTCGGCACCAAACCAAACTCCCAGGATTTTCATGAAGTCTGTCTTGATGCCAAAGGGCATGGATGCAGAAGAAGGCAGGAACCACTTTCCAAAGAGCATGACTTCCGACTTCCCGCAGTTGACTTTTGCCCCCGAAGCTTGGCCAAAGTCCTCGCAGGTCTGGACGAGCAGGTTGATGGAGCGCTGGTTGGCACAGAACACAGTCACGTCGTCCATGTAGAGCGAGCACTTCACTTCCCTTCTGTCTGGTCCCGGCGCGGTGATTCCCCTGATCTCTGGATTCCGTCTGATGCATTCGGTGAAGAGCTCTATACAGCAAACAAAAAGCAGAGGTGAAAGAGGGCAGCCTTGTCTGACCCCGGAGAGGACCGGGAAGGGGTCGGTTTTCCAGCCGTTCACCTGCACCGTACTACAAATGTCGTTATACATCAGGTCAACATACCGACAAAACTTTTCCCCAAGACCAAACCTGCGCAGGGCTCTGCACATAAACCCATGGGAGACACGGTCAAAGGACTTTTCCTGATCAAGACTGACCAGGGCCGCGTGCACACGGCGGTCCTTGATGTATTGGACCGTGCCCCGGACGAGCGCTAGGCTGTCCGCAATCCTGCGGCCAGGAATGCCGCAAGTCTGATCCGGGTGGATGATCTGTCTGATGACGGCCTTCAGCCTGTTAGCCAGGACTTTGGCGAGGATCTTGTAGTCCACATTCAGGAGAGAGATGGGACGCCAGTTTTTCAAGTCACATCTCTCCCCCTTACGCTTGTACAAGATCGTGATCATTCCCTCCCTCAACGAAGGAGGCATCCTGCCCTCCACCACCATCTCCTCGTACAGCTCGAGCAGGTCCGGGCCCACGAGGTCCCACAGCGCTACATAGAGCTCTGCTGGGAGACCGTCGCAGCCCGGGGTCCTGCCCCGCCTGAAGGATTTAGCGGCAGAGTGCAGCTCCTCCAACGTCAAGGTGGCGTTGGTGGCCGACAAACCTGCAGGATCAATGGTGTTAGTGATACCTGACAAGAATCTGTCGGCTGTTGGGACACTATTCCTCCCACTGATACCAATGGTGAGACACTATTCCTCCCACTGACACCAATGATGGGACACTATTCCTCCCACTGACACCATTGGTGGGACACTATTCTTCCCACTGACACCAATGATGTATTTTTTTTACTCCCACTGACCACCAAGCTTATGGCACTGGCCCCAGTCTGACCCCCTAAAGTTTGAAGAGCAGTAAACTGGCCCTTTGCTTCAAAAGTTTGGAGAACCCTGGTGTATAGTATTAACACTGATCACTGTATTAGTGTCACTATTGGTGTCAGTGTCAGTTAGTCAATTAATGTACCCCCCAGCCAGCATCAGCTAGTGTCAAATTGCCCGCCACTCTACCAGAGTCCCCAAGTTGCTGATCACCACCATTACTAGTATATAAAAAAAAATCCAGTATATATCCCATAGTTTGTAGATGCTATATATTTCACTCAAACCAAATAATAAACACACTGGGATTTTTTTTTTACTGAAGACATTTTGGCCTAAATTCATGAAGAAATTAGATATTTAATTTTTTTTATTGGATACGTTTTATAACAGAAAGTAAAAAATATTGTAGGTTTTTTTTTATTTCGTCTTTTTTCGTTTTTATACTACAAAATAAAAAACCCAGTGGTGATAGAAAACCATCAAAAGAAAGCTCTATTTGTGTGAAAACAATTATATAAACTTCATTTGCACAGAGTGTTGCATGACTTCACAATTGTCAGTTAAAATAGCAAGTGCCGAATAGCAAAAAAAGGCCTGGTCATGAAGGGGGTAAAATCTTCCGGAGGACAAGAGGATATTTTTTTAGCTAGAAAGACTTCTTATGAAGTTTTTGGAAAAAAGGCAAATAATGCATATCACCAATATTCACTGTGATGTATATATGCAGACTGGTGAGCGCACTCTAACAAGCGGCTATTGCACTAAAAGGAACCACAAAACCTTTCTGTATAAATTGGACAAAAAATGGAGAGTGCAGCGCTATAAAAGAAATAAACTGTCCTTTTAAAGTGAATGACTAACAATAAATCTCCAATGTAACAGTATCAAATGAGATGAGTGGTACAGAGGAAAACTTCAAACAGCTCTGATGTCATCCAATATCCCAATACAAAGGAGTAGGTAGATTGCTAACTTACCAGAAGCGCAATCTTAATGCGCATGTAAAGGTCATATGTAGCCGGGGTCCTGTATGGATACTGCCTGGAAATACACTGGTGGTTCCTCACTGGTATGGGGATACCGGTCTGGTCAAATCACACTGCTCCTCAGATCCACACACAGAAGCCTGAAATGCTGGGGCTGAGGTATGAAGGCTCTCTGATGCAGATGTATGATGAATGGAAAGTAGGAGCCTTGCTGGTCAACCAATGGTAGCAGTGAACCCAACCTCATCCACAATGGAATTAATGCTTAGGGATTTTGTACAAACCTGCTTCTCATACTATGTTAGGACTAAACTTTTTTTTTATTAAAAGTTCCATATTTATATTATTCATTGTCTTTTAGATTGTAAGGTCCCACAAGCCGAGCTCCTTTAACCATAGGTAGCACCCTCCCAGTTATGTGCTGGTTAGGTTAGGTGCATTTAGTTCTTTAGTTCTTCTGTAATCAGTGGAGCTGCTTGTGATTGCTCTGTTCTGATTTTTCCAGGCTTTGTGTTTGACTGCTTCCCCCTGCCTTCTGAATGGTTCTGGAAAGTATTTGGTTGGGAGAGTCAAATCTACAGTCTGACTATTGATGTGGTCCCAGCCAATCTCTGGGGGAGGGTTCCCAGTAGGTGGCTGGGGGGAGCTGGACTGTTCCTTATTCAAGAGGAGAGTTTTTCAGCCTGAAGGGCCAATATCCTTCTAGGCAGCCCAGTTGAAAATTATGCTCTTGTTTATTGAGGTCCCAGCTGTGGCAGACCTGGGGGGCTTATTCTGGGGTCCAATCCCTGTACCTTTTGAAGAATATCAGTCTGTCCCTGATGTTGTTCCTATTCACTGGTGATCTGGTCTGCAAGATTCACCAAGGAAGTCATCTGCCTGAGGCTGGAGAGAGGCATCCAGGTTCCCAGTGACACTGTGAGCACACACCTGAGTGAAGGATCTTAGTGACTAGTTAACCTCTGGTGTACTAATACTAAGGCTTGCCTGGCCTGGAACATTGCTTATCGTGTCCCAGAGCTGTCCATTCCCCATCCTATTGCTGAAGGAAGTGTTCTAGGAAGTAGCTGTGTCCTCGCATTACTGTTCAATGTCTTTGGGTATTTCACATCTCCCCTAGTCCCAATCCAAGTTACTCAGGAATCAACTTTGAAAAAGGCAACCCCTTGACCAGTGGTCTCCAGTCTGTGAACCCAGGGCCAGATGTGGTCCTCTTCTCACCTTTACCTGGCCCTTGGGGCTCTTTTCCCTCCACTGACACCAACAATGAGGCTTAATTCCTGCTACTGACGAGGCACTATTTCTCCCATTAACACAAATTATTATTATCACTTGATACCATTGATGGGGCACTATACTTCAAACTGACATCAACGATGGGGCACTACTCCTTCTACTGAAAGAAATGGTGGGGCACTATTTCTCAAACTGACACCAATGATGGGGCACTATTCCTCTCACTGATACCAATGATGGGACACTATTCCTCCCACTGATACCAATGATGGGGCACTATTCCTCCCACTGATACCAATGATGGGACACTATTCCTTTCACTGATACCAATGATGGGGCACTATTCCTCCCACTGACACCAATGATGGGGCACTATTCCTCCCACTGATACCAATGATGGGGCACTATTCCTCCCACTGATACCAATGATGGGGCACTATTCCTCCCACTGATACCAATGATGGGACACTATTCCTTTCACTGATACCAATGATGGGGCACTATTCCTCCCACTGACACCAATGATGGGACACTATTCCTCCTACTTATAGCAATGATGGGAACTATTCCTTCCATTGATACCAATTATGGGACACTATTCCTTTCACTGATACCAATGATGGGGCACTATTCCTCCCACTGATACCAATGATGGGGCACTATTCCTCCCACTGATACCAATGATGGGGCACTATTCCTTTCACTGATACCAATGATGGGGCACTATTCCTCCCACTGATACCAATGATGGGGCACTATTCCTCCCACTGATACCAATGATGGGGCACTATTCCTCCCACTGACACCAATGATGGGGCACTATTCCTTTCACTGATACCAATGATGGGGCACTATTCCTCCCACTGATACCAATGATGGGGCACTGTTCCTCCCACTGACACCAATGATGGGGCACTATTCCTCCCACTGATACCAATGATGGGACACTATTCCTTTCACTGATACCAATGATGGGGCACTATTCCTCCCACTGACACCAATGATGGGACACTATTCCTCCTACTTATAGCAATGATGGGAACTATTCCTTCCATTGATACCAATTATGGGGCACTATTCCTTTCACTGATACCAATGATGGGGCACTATTCCTCCCACTGATACCAATGATGGGGCACTATTCCTCCCACTGATACCAATGATGGGGCACTATTCCTCCCACTGATACCAATGATGGGGCACTATTCCTTTCACTGATACCAATGATGGGGCACTATTCCTCCCACTGACACCAATGATGGGGCACTATTCCTTTCACTGATACCAATGATGGGGCACTATTCCTCCCACTGATACCAATGATGGGGCACTATTCCTTTCACTGATACCAATGATGGGGCACTATTCCTCCCACTGACACCAATGATGGGACACTATTCCTCCCACTGATACCAATGATGGGACACTATTCCTTTCACTGATACCAATGATGGGGCACTATTCCTCCCACTGACACCAATGATGGGGCACTATTCCTCCTACTTATAGCAATGATGGGAACTGTTCCTCCCATTGATACCAATTATGGGGCACTATTCCTTTCACTGATACCAATGATGGGGCACTATTCCTCCCACTGATACCAATGATGGGGCACTATTCCTCCCACTGACACCAATGATGGGGCACTATTCCTCCCACTGACACCAATGATGGGGCACTATTCCTTTCACTGACACCAATGATGGGGCACTATTCCTTTCACTGACACCAATGATGGGGCACTATTCCTTTCACTGATACCAATGATGGGGCACTATTCCTCCCACTGACACCAATGGTGGGGCACTATTCCTCTCACTGACACCAATGATGGGGCACTATTCCTCCCACTGACACCAATGGTGGGGCACTATTCCTCCCACTGACACCAATGATGGGGCACTATTCCTCCCACTGATACCAATGATGGGACACTATTCCTCCCACTGACATCAATGGTGGGGCACTTTTTCTCCCACTGATACCAATGATGGGACACTATTCCTCCCACTGACACCAATGATGGGACACTATTCCTCCCACTGACACCAACAATGGGGCTTTATTCCTGCTACTGAAATCAACAACGGGGCACTTTTTTTCCCATTGACACAAATAATGGGGCACTATTCCTCCCCTTTACATTAAAGATGCACTCTTTACTTCCACTAACACCAGGACAATTTCTACTCCCAATGACCACAGTTCAGCTCCTCTAAAGTCTGAAGGAGAGTAAACTTGCTCTTTGGTTAGAAAGTTTGGAGACCCCAGCCATTTGAGTACCTTGAAAACACTTTGCGTGCATTTTTCACGATGAAAAAAGCTCTGAACAGCATCGGGAACTGGAAGAATTAAAAAAAAAAAAATCAAACACTTATAAATGCGATTTGCCGCGTTTACAAGCATTTTGCGTTTGAAACACTGATAAAATCGACTGCTGAATGCAAGTTTTCTGTGTAAAAAAAAAATGCCTGTAAACGACTGTAAAGGACGATGTGTACATGGACACATAGGAAAACATTAGGGAGAGTTCAGGGGCTGCTGAAAAAAACACTGAACAGCTCCTAAACGTGAGTTTATCAGCTGCAGTGTACATGAGCCCTTAGATGGCACTTTCCTGTCTTTCTATACTGGGATCACACAGGAACATTGGGGGAACATTCCTGTTCAAATCGCATGCGATTCGAGCCCATTTATTTTTTATGGGCTCAAAATGCACCGCAAAGATATATTTGTACTCGGTATCGGCGAGTACTTGACCAAAAGAATCGTTACTTGTACTCGCCGGTAAAAAAAGCGGTATCAGTGCATCCTGCCCTCAGCTAACAATGGAATCTTCTACTCTTCCAACCAGTCCATCCCCCACAGTTACTACCTTTTGTACCACCAGCCCCTCCCTCCTAGATTGTAAGCTCCCAGGATCAGGCCCCCCTAACCCTCTTGTATTGAACTGTATTGTTGCTGTATTGTCTCCTGTTATATTGTAAAGCGCTGAGCAAACTGTTGGCGCCATATAAATCCTGTATAATAATAATAATAATAATAATAAATCCTGTATAATAATAATAATAAATCCTGTATAATAATAATAATAATAATATATAAATCCTGTATAATAATAATAATAATAATAATATTAATAATATATAAATCCTGTATAATAATAATAATAATAATAATAATAAATCCTGTATAATAATAATAATAATAATAATAATAATAAATCCTGTATAATAATAATAATAATAATAATAATATATAAATCATGTATAATAATAAAATAATCCCTAGTTTAGAGTTAAGGTTTAATCCTGATATTAGGGTAATGATTGTCCCTTTTGAATGACAGGATCTGCCCTGATGATCACAGGATGTGATGTAGGACAATTATAGTAGGAATTCTGTCAATGGCAGATAAAGTACAGTCCTGGCCAAAAGTTTGGAGAATGACACAAATATTAATTTTCACAAAGTCTGCTGCTTCAGTGGTTTTAGGAGATCATCCAGTGGGGGTGTGGGCATCCACACTGCACCCCAGGCACCTTCATCTCCCTTGTTCCCATCCTGTACTCAGTGGCAGCCGCTCAGGAGATCAGATCTTCTGAAGCCGTTGGGAGACAAGCTGTCACTTGTAAATACAGAAGCTGGACTTCTATGTTTACCAGGGAGCAGAGGGCCCGAGCCAGAGGTGCTGGAACTGAGTTCTACCAAGTTCTAGCTGAAAACAAAGTCCTGGCTGGCAATATGAGTTTTTGGACGCAAATGAGCGGCACAACTTTTCTCAGTAGCAGTGGCTGATATTAAACTCTACAGTGCCAGAACCCAGCTGCTCAGGGGAGTATCTGTGTTCACATTATGCATACCTAATGTGTTTGGTGCATATACTGTACAAGCCCAATCACTAAAATCTCATATAAGCTTCAACATGTTAATGTCATTTCAAAAGTTTTGAAATCTGCAGTCTTCATTAACACAATGTCATGAAGGTCTTTGTTCAGGCACTTCCTATTATGCTGCTCTGTCCCTGTCTCCTGGTTGTCCTCCTGTGTTGCCCCTCTGTTGCATACTCTTTAAATGAAGACTACTAGTGACCACTTCACAGGCATGGTGCACTGGTGTCACCTCAGGAAACTAGTCCATAAATATATACTAATGTTATGGCCCTGGATCTTTGAACACCAGGGACAGGACAAGGGGTGAGCAGGAGGGGCGGCTGCCCTGAGCACTGTGATATCAAGATCGGGGGGAGGGGATTTGTCATGGGAGAAGGAATTTGGGAGTGGGTGCCAGGAGTGGTGATTTGTGCTAGAAGAGGTCACATGGTAGAGTGGGGAGGGGTTTGTGCTAGGAGGGATGATTGGGGGGGGTTTGCTAAGAGGGAAACTTTGGGGGGGGGGGAGATTTTTGCTAAGAGGGGGATGGGGAGGGATTTGTTCTGAGAGGGGAGCTTTGGAGTTGGGGGAGAGGATTTGCGCTGAGAGGGGGGATATGGAGGGGGGGTGCTAGAAGAGGTCATATGGTAGAGGGGAGGGGTTTGAGCTAGGAAGTGAAATTCTTTTTTTGGGGAGGGAGATTTGTACTAATAGGGATGCCTGAGGGGTATCTGTGCTAAGAGGGGACTTTTTTTGGGGGGGGTTTGCTTTAGGAGGTGGGGTGGAGGGATTTGTCCTGGGAGGGGAGCTTTGGAGTGAGGTGGAGATGATTTGTGTTAGGAGGGGGCATTGGGGGGTGGGAGATTTGCTCTGAGAGGGGGGATTTGGAAGGGGGGGATGATAGAAGAGGTCATTCTAGATCAGGGGTGGGCAAACTTTTTGACTTGAGGGCCGCAATGGGTTCATATATTGGACCCGGGGGCCGCACCAAGAGTAGATGAATGATGTGTATGTGTCATCCATAGTAAGTATAGTAATATTCCCCCATAGTAAGCATAGTAATTCATCCCCCATATAGTAATTCACCCCCGTAGTAATTCATCCCCCGTAGTAATTCATCCCCCATAGTAATTCATCCCCCATATAGTAATTCATCCCCCCTATAGTAATTCATCCCCCATATAGTAATTCATCCCCCATATAGTAATTCATCCCCCCATAGTAATTCATCCCCCATAGTAATTAAACCCCCATATAGTAATTCATCCCCCATAGTAATTCATCCCCCATATAGTAATTCATCCCCCATAGTAATTCATCCCCCATATAGTAATTCATTCCCCATATTAATTCATCCCCCATATTAAGTCCCCAAGTCCCCCCTGTGTTAATTCACTTACCTTTGCTCCGCGCGTTCCTCTCGCCGTGTTCCCGCGCCGTTTCGGTGTAGCATGAAAATCTGTCTCCTATGAGGATCTGTCCCCCTCGACGTATCTGCGCATGTGCCAGTTTCAGGCATTAGCAGCCGATCGGCGATCTCCGGCACATGCGCAGATACGTCGAGGGGGACAGATTCTCATAGCTCCGCGGGCCGGATTAAAAGGTCCGCCGGGCCGTATACGGCCCGCGGGCCGTAGTTTGCCCATTGCTTTTCTAGATTGTAAGGGTCCTCCTATCCCTCTTGTATTGAACTGTATTGTTGCTGTATTGTCTCCCGTTTTATTGTAAAGCGCTGAGGAAACTGTTGGTGCCATAAATCCTGTATAATAATAGTATGGTAGAGTGGGGAGGGGTTTGTGCTAGGAGATAAAATTATTTTTTTGGGGGGGAGAGATTTGTTCTAACAGGGATGATATGGGGGTATTTATGCTAAGAGGGGAAATTTTTTTGGGGGGGGATTTGTTTTAGGAGGGGAGATTTGTCCTGGGAGGGGAGCTTTGGAGTGGGGAGGTATTTATGCTAAGAGGAGAAATTTTTGGGTAGGGATTTGTTCTAGAAAGGGGGATTTGTCCTGGGAGGGAAGCTTTGGAGTGGGGGAGGGGGGGTATTTGTGCTAGGTGGTAAAATTCTTTTTTTGGGGGGTATTTGTGCTAATAGGGATGATTGGGGGGTATTTGTGCTAAGAGGGGAAATTTGGGGGGGGGGATTTGTTCTAGGAGAGGGAATGGGGGGATTTGTTCTGGGAGGGGAGCTTTGGAGTGGGGGGAGGGGGATTTGTGCCTGGAGGAGAAATTTGAGGGGGTGGAGGGTTTTTGCACAGATTTGTGGTAGGAGGGGGAATTTTGTACTGGGAGGAGGGAGAATTTATGCTTAAGGGGTAAGCATGCAGATTAGTGACGATATTTTATTTTTTTTGGAGGGGGGATTTTTGCTGACACATAATTCTCATAGATCTTGGGCTGCGCAGTTTGACATGTTCACCCAGGGCTGTAAATGGCCTTGTCCCGCCTCTACGGAACACTGCCCACAGTTTGCATTTGGTCTGCCCACTTTCTGGGTGGGCATGTCCAAATCACACCCACTTTCTGGGTTGGTCCCGCCCAGACCCCACCTCTAAATGCATGCAGAGAGCTTGCTTGTGGCCCTGATCCTGTATTAATGCCTTTTGAGCTACTGCACATACACAGTGTGAAGGGATTGTCACTTGTTCTTTTGGTTGCCCATAGGATGTCTTTATTTCAAAGAGCAGTTTTCAGTGCCTCTGGGTGACAAAGTAACCCTGCTATTTTCTACTGTATTCTGTTCTATTCTTTTATTTCTATATTCTTTTCTATTAATTATCTTTTCTGTTCTGTTTTATTCTATTCTTGTTTTCAAATTTGAATTGGTTTTTGAATAGATTTGGTGACCCTGCTAGTAAAGGGGCACCCTGGCATAGCATAGGAGATTATTATTATTATTATACAGGATTTATAAAGCGCCAGTTTGCTCAGCGCTGTACATTATAATGGGAGACAATACACGAGACAGTACAGTAACAATACGATTCAATACACGAGGGGTTCGAGGACCCTGCTCCTTGGAGCTTACAATCTAGGAGGGGGGGATAGTGGTACAGGAGGTGTGGGGGATGGAGTGGTAGGAAGAGTGGAGGAGTTCAGTATTAGCTGAGGGGGGGTAGGCTTCCCTGAAGAGAGGTTTTCAGAGTGCGCCTAAAGGTGAGGAGAGTAGGTGATAGTCTGATGGATTGGGGTAGGGAGTTCCAGAGGATGGGGGAAGCCCTGGAGAAGTCCTGGAGATGGGCATGGGAGGAGGAGACCAGGGAACTAGAGAGTAGGAGGTCTTGTGAGGAGCGGAGAATACGTTTCGGGTGGTATTTGGACCTTATCCATTGACCCTGACCTTAACCTTTGACTCCGACCTTAACCTTTGACTCTGACCTTATCCATTGACCCCGACCTTAACCTTTGACTCTGACCTTATCCATTGACTCTGACCTTATCCATTGACCCTGACCTTAACCTTTGACCCTGACATTATCCATTGACCCTGACCTTAACCTTTTACTCTGACCTTATCCATTGACCCTGACCTTAACCATTGACCCTGACCTTGACCCTCGCCCGCTATCGCAGCGATCATGCGACTCGAATCAAGAGTTCCGGGTCCCAATCGTTAGAAAGGGACCCAGGGTTCTCACTGACACCCAGGTCTTTGTGCTGGGAGCATGCCATGCGGCGTGCTCTCAGCACAAAGACTGTTACGCAAATTAGCGGCCCCATGGAAAAAAGCCCATTTCTGTGAGGCCACTAATTTGGGCACGCTTGGTGTCAATGGGTTAAAAAAAGCAGAAGAAAAGAAGAAAGAAAACTGCGTTGCTTTAAATCCCTTGTAGCTTTTCACACTGGTCCGTTGCGCTTCAGTTGCGGTTAAAATAAATCCTGCTTGTTGCATTTTTGGTGCATGTTTCTTCCAGTAAAAAAAAAAAAGATCACCAAAAACACAACCCTCCATTGAAATGAATGGAAACCGCATCGAAAACACATGAAAAATATATTTTAAAAATATATTTTTTAAAAAATATATATATTTTTAAATACATTCTTCAGATTTTTTTAACATATAAAAATGTCATTTTAACATATATTTTACATATATTTGTAAATGCATTCCAAAAATGTAGATTTGTATTTTTAAAGACATACAGTATATTTGAAATGCATTTTTACATTTTTAAAAATATTTTTCATATACTTTGTAATAAAAAAACCTATTTCAACATACAGTATATATATATATATATATATATATATATATATATATAAATATATTATGAAATATATTGATTACGGCCAAAATTGTAGCATTTCAAATATATGTCAATATATTTGGGAAGAATATTTTTAAAATATATTTCAAATATATTTTTCTTCCATACAGAGCGGTGTGAAAGTAGCTTTACAGAGGAGAAGCTGGGAACACTGGGGAACCCCATGCTACATGACTTTGCACCATGTGTTAGACATGTGCAAAACCAAAAAATTAGTTTAGTTTTGTTTCAATTTGTTATTTAAATTATTTAGTTTAATTAACCCCTTGCCCTCCAGAGGATTTACCCCCCTTCCTGACCAGGCCATTTTTTGCGTTACAGCGCTGCATTACTTTGACTGACAATTGCGCGGTCGTGCAACGCTGCACCCAAATTAAATTTCCATCCTTTTTTTCCCCACAAATAAAACTTTCTTTTGGTGGTATTTGAGCACCTGTGTGGTTTCTATTTTTTGTGTTATAAACAAAAAAAGACTGACAATTTAAAAAAAAACAATATTTTTGACTGTTTGCTATTAAACATGTCCAGTAAAAAAATTTAAAAAATAAAATTTGTCATAAATTTAGGCCAAAATGTATTCTGCTCCATGTCTTTGCTAAAGAAAATCCCAATACGTGTAAATTCATTGGTTTACATGAAAGTTATGTGTTTACAAATGGTGGTATATATACTGGAATTTTTTTTTATATTAGTAATGGCGGCGATCAGCAACTTATAGCGGCACTGCGGTGGGCATTCTGACACTGGGGGGAACTGACTTGGTGTCACTGACATCCCCAGTGACACCAATGCAGTGATCAGTGCTTATAAAAAGCACTGACACTGTACTAATGGCACTGGGCAGGAAGGGGTTAACATCTGGGGCGATCAAAGGGTTAACTATGTGCTGTGTGTGTTTCACTTTAATCTGATATTCACAGCCATACGAAGCAGTGTGCAGGAGCTGACGGGAGAGAACTGTATTGTTTACATACAGTTCTCTGCCCTATCGGTAATAATCGGCAATTGCCAGTCGGGAATCACCGGCCAAGACCCGGTGATTGACAGCCGAGGCCGCGAATGGCGGCGCGGGTATATATATGTGTATTTCTGCTATAGGGCGTCACGGAAGTGTTAACTTTTTAAAATTTGTTTCCAGAATTCGTTTTGTTTATTCTTTTTCAAATTCGATGCAAATTTCCTGAATTCAGTCGAATTTAATTCAATTTGACCGAATTAAAAAGTATGGAATTGGCATTCGAATTTGAGTTTATTCTATTCGAAATTCGAATTTCGGAAGATATATTCTTTCTGTTTTATTCTATTGTATTGCTTTTTTTTTATTCTATTCTTTTCTATTCTAGTCTGTTTTTTTTCTATTTTTTTCTTTTCTATTCTGTAGGGCCTTTACTTTAAAAAATATATTACATTTTGGGGTTCTAAGTAATTTTCCAGCAAAAAGAAAACAAAACTGATTGTTACATGGAAACCATAAAGTACCAGTAACATTATATTTTATATTTTACCAAACAACTAGGTTATGCATTGCGTATTTTTTTTGCATTAAAATTCTTTTTTTCCCAAAAAGATTGCATTTGAAAAACTGCTGCGCAAATACGGTGTGACATACAGTGCCTTGAGTATTCATACCCCTTGACATTTTCCACATTTTCTCATGTTACAGCCAAAAACGTCAATGTATTTTATTTGGATTTGAAGTGATAGACCAACACAAAGTGGCACATAATTGTGAAGTGGAAGGAAAATGAGAAATGGTTTTCAACGTTTGTGGCCAATAAATCTGAAAAGTGTGGTGTGCATTTGTATTCAGCCCCCCGGAGTCAATACTTTGTAGGACCCCCTTTCACTGCAATTCCAGCTGCAAGTCTTTTTGGGGATGTCTCTACCAGCTTTACACATCTAGAGAGGGACATTTCTGCCCGTTCGTCTTTGCAGAATCACTCAAGCTCTGTCAGATTGGATGGAGAGCATCTGTGAACAGCAATTTTCAAGTCTTGCCACAGATTCTCCATTGGATTTAGGTCTGGACTGTGACTGGGCCATTCTAACACATGAATATGCTTTCATCTAAACCATTCCATTGTAGCTCTGGCTGGATGTTGCGGGTCGTTGTCCTGCTGGAAGGTGAACCTCCGCCCCAGTCTCAAGTCTTTTGCTAACTGGTCTTCTTCTAAGATTGCCCTGTATTTGGCTCCATCCATCTTCCCATAAACTCTGACCAGCTTCCCTGTCCCTGCTGAAGAAAAGCATCCCCACAACATGAAGCTGCCACCATGTTTCACGGTGGGGATGGTGTGTTCAGGGTGATGTGCAGTGTTACCTTTCTGCCACACATAGCGTTTTGCTTTTAGGTCAAAAAGTTCAATTTTGGTCCCATCTGACCAGAGCACCTTCTTCCACATGTTTCCTGTGTCCCCCACATGGCTTCTCGCAAACTGAAAACGGGACTTCTTATGGCTTTCTTCCAACAATGGCTTTCTTCTTGCCACTCTTCCATAAAGGCCAGATTTGTGGAGAGCACGACTAATAGTTGTCCTGTCTCCCACCTGAGCTGTGATCTCTGCAGCTCCTCCAGAGTTCCCATCGGCCACTTGGCTGCTTCTCTGATGAATGCTCTCCGTACCCAGCCCATCAGTTTAGGTGGACGGCAGGTTTGCAGGTGTGCCATACTCTTTCCATTTTCGGATGATGGATTGAACAGTGCTCCGTGAGCTGTTCAAAGCTTGGTATATTCTTTTATACCCTAACCCTGCTTTAAACTTCTCCACAACTTTATCCCTGACCTATCTGGTGTGTTCCCTGGCCTTCATGATGCTGTTTGTTCACTACTGCTCTCTAACAAACCCCTGAGGGCTTCACAGAACAGCTGTATTTATACTGAGATTACATGACACACAGGAGGACTCTATTTACTATTTAGGTGACTTCTGAAGGCAATTGGTTCCACTAGATTTTAGTTAGGGTTATCAGAGTAAAGGGGGCTGAATACAAACTTTTCAGATATTTATTTGAAAGAAATGTTGAAATCCATTTCTCATTTTCCTTCCACTTCACAATTATGCACCACTTTGTGTTGGTCTATCACATCAAATCCCAATAAAATACACTGACATTTTTGGTTGTACCATGACACAATGTGGAAAATTTCAAGGGGTATGAATACTTTTTCAAGGCACTGTAAAAAATTGCAAAACCCACCAATTTATTCTCTACATTAAAAACAATATATATAACGTTTGGGGGTGTTCTAAGAAATTTTCTAGCAAAAAAAATACTGATTGTAAAGACCTGGTCTTCAACTGGAATGAAGATGTCAATGTCTGCTTTGACTTGCAGTCTCCTAAACTAAATTCAATTTTCTTTCAGACATATCCTTCCCCAGCTCACTGGTTTATCTGTGGTTAGTGAGGGCAATCAATGGGTATTCTGGATGCCACAGTGTATATTCCCTTACCGCCGCGAATATTTCCACCTCAAGGACATTCCGCAGGGGTGATGTAAACACCCCCCACCTCTCCTTGTCCACATTGTGTCTTCTCCAGACAGGCAACCGAGGGTTACTGCCATTTCCTCTGCTGCGGTCATTAGCGAGCCCTCAGAGGAAGAGTTTCCACCAGTTGTCACAAAATAGCCGAAGGTATTTTGAAGATCGTGGTGTACTATATTCTGTATCTCTGGCAAGAGAAGAGTAAACATAATAGAAATAACATATCTCCCCGGGAGATCTCTCTGAGGGCCAATCTAGACTGGCTTCTTTCAGACTGCGGTGTGGCCTGCATAGCAGAGATGGGAAAATTAAATAATGTGAAAAAAAAAGCGAGCTGCCAGTTGGAAGGACAAATTGCGCGGCGACGGCAGGAACGAAAAGTTCTACTTTGCTACATTAGAAAATGATAGACTCCTTGTCAAAACATTATATAGCTTCCTGCGGATTCAAAGGCTAAAGGAAAACACCAGTCTTTTTAAGAAGTTGGATGTAATATATGTAATTGCTACACAATCTGGCTGATTTCAGATAAGGGCTGAGCCGTCAAACAGCCCTCTGGGTCTCCCGAGGAAGTGAATTGGCTGAGATTTACAAATCACAGAGATTAGGGAATTAATTCATGTACACGGTTTAGCATTTTATTAGTAAATCTCTGTAGCCCCCCTGCCTAAACAGATTCAAAGGCTAAAGGAAAAACTCCAGTCTTTTAGAAATGGTATATTATATATTCAAGCACTACACAGGGGCGGACTGACAACTCATGAGGCCCCCGGGCAATAGGGAATCAAGGGGCCCCTGTGTCCTTGCCCAAACTCAAAAAAGCCTATGAAAAAGGTACATGGAGCCCCCTACTGACCCCGGGCCCTCGGGCAGTGCCTGAGTTTCCAAATGGTCAGTCCGCCCCTGCCACTACACAATCCAGCTGTTTTCAGATAAAGGCTGAGTCGTCAAACAGCCCTCTGGGTCTCCCGAGGAAGTGAATTGGCTGAGAGTTACAAATCACAGAGATTAGGGAATTAATTCATGTACACAAATAAGTGTTTTATTAGTAAATCTCTGTAGCCCCCCTGCCTTAAGCAGATTCAAAGGCTAAAGGAAAAACTCCAGTCTTTTAGAAATGGTATATTAAATAATAAACCACTATACAATCCAACTGATTTCAGATAAGGGCTGAGCCGTCAATCAGCCCTCTGGGTCTCCCGAGGAAGTGAATTGGCTAGAATTATAAATCACAGAGATTAGGGACTGAATTCATGTACACAGGTTAGCGTTTTATTGGTAAATGTTGGTAGCCCCCCTGCCTTAAGTAGATTCAAAGGCTAAAGGAAAATTAAATAATGTAAAAAAAAAAAGCGAGCTGCCAGTTGGAAGGACAAATTGCACGGCGACGGTAGGAACGAAAAGTTCTACTTTGCTGCATTACAAAATGATAGACTCCTTGTCAAAACATTATATAGCTTCCTGCAGATTCAAAGGCTAAAGGAAAAACTCCAGTCTTTTAGAAATGGTATATAAAATATTAAACCACTATACAATCCAACTGATTTCAGATAAGGGCTGATCCATCAAACAGCCCTCTGGGTCTCCCAAGGAAGTAAATTGGCTAGAATTACAAATCACAGAGATTAGGGACTGAATTCATGTACACAGGTTGGCGTTTTATTGGTAAATCTTGGTAGCCCCCCTGCCTTAAGCAGATTCAAAGGCTAAAGGAAAATGAAAAAAAAAAGCAAGCTGCCAGTTGGAAGGGCAAATTGCGCGGTGATGGCAGGGACAAAAAGTTCTACTTTGCTACATTAGAAAATGATAGATTTCTTGTCAAAACATTATATAGCTTCCTGCGGATTCAAAGGCTAAAGGAAAACACCAGTCTTTTTAAGAAGTAGATGTAATATATGTAATAGCTACACAATCCGGTTGATTTCAGATAAGGGCTGAGCCGTGAAACAGCCCTCTTTGTCTCCCGAAGAAATGAATTGGCTGAGAGTTACAAAACACGGAGATTAAGGAATGAATTCATGTACACAGGTTTGCATTTTATTGGTAAATCCCTGTAGCCACCCTGCCTTAAGCAGATTCAAAGGCTGATTGTAAGCTCCAAGGAGTAGGGCCCTCGAACCCCTCGTGTATTGTATTGTTACTGTATTGTCTCATGTACTGTCCCCCACTATAATGTACAGCGCTGAGCAAACTTTTTGGCGCTATATAAACACTGTATAATAATAATAATGGAAAATTAAATAATGTGAAAAAAAAAGCGAGCTGCCAGTTGGAACGACAAATTGCGCGGTGACGACAGGAACGAAAAGTTCTACTTTGTTACATTAGAAAATGATAGACTCCTTGTCAAAACATTATATAGCTTCCTGAGGAATCAAAGGCTAAAGGAAAACACCAGTCTTTTTAAGAAGTTGGATGTAATATATGTGATTGCTACACAATCCGGCTGATTTCAGATAAGGGCTGAGCCATCAAACAGCCCTCTGGGTCTCCTGAGGAAGTGAATTGGCTGAGAGTTAAAAATTACAGAGATTAGGGAGTGAATTCATGTACACAGGTTAGCGTTTTCTTGGTAAATCTCTGTAGCCCCCCTGCCTTAAGCAGATTCAAAGAAAATGATAGACTCCTTGTCAAAACATTATATAGCTTCCTGCGGATTCAAAGGCTGAGGCAAACTGTCTGACCCGATGCAAGAGAGGGATTAAACACCATGTCGTATAGCTGTATACATTGCTGGAGTTAAAGTTGATGGTCTTGTAGTTGAGTCAGAACATGTCCTGTAGCAGTATTTCTGCTATAGGGTGGCGAAGAACTAGGTAAACCACTATACAATCCAGCTGATTTCAGATAAGGGCTGAGCCATCAAACAGCCCTCTGGGTCTCCTGAGGAAGTGTGTTGGTTGAGAGCTACAAATCATTAGGAATAGAAAGTGATTGCATGGACAAACTTTACATTTTTTTTTTCTGGTAAATCTCTGTAGCCACCCTGCCTTAAGCAGAAGTGACAGAATACATTTAGTACTGCTTGACTTTATTCAGCCTAAGCCTGATTAATAGTCCTGCATTCATTTGTCCTCACCTAAACCCCATGTTTGCTTCTGCATGCTGTTGAGTTGCCTGCTGCTTGCTGTTGGGTTCCCTGTTGTTTGAGTGCTGTTGGGTTGCCTCCTGCTATTGTGTCTGTGGCAATAGTAGAAGAAGATGCAGTAACTCTGGGTTATGAAGATTTATGTCACCCTGGCCAACCACGAAGATGTTTATTGACTGTGGTGCAGGCTAGAGGAGGTTATAAATACTTGGGGTGACCTTCTGTGAGCAGATTTTGCCTAAAGGATGATGTATATGAAGCTCTCTGACCTCCCAGGTCTGCTGCCCATGAGGGCCTCACATGGTTTGAACAGTTCCCGCCCGACCTATTGTACAATGACGGCCAGACAGGACTGCTCTTTTTCTGGGAAGACTTCATATGATGTTCTCTCATTCTTGCCATGATCGGTGGTGAGCCGTGTCTCTCGGACACATCACCAATCAAGGTAAAGAACCATTGATAAATAAATAAATCACAATGTAGCGCTACTCACAAAAATAAATAAATACATTCACAAATACATAGTGACACACTGTGTAAAAGATCAGTGAAATAAACCAATAATGCTCACTCTGTGCCACAATATAATTATATAAAAATATATAAAAAACTGTGAGATGATAATCATGCATAAGATACTTAATACAATACCACAAAATATTGTGATTTATGGCTGACCCAAAAAGTGATGGTGAATAATAGTAAAAACATATATGTCTCCACTACTGCAAATGAAGTATACAACATAAACATGCAAAAAAAACTATTGTATGTACATGATTTGGATACCTAAAATACCACACAACATATACCAGAGGACATGTGCCTCTTACAAGGTACACATAAAAAAACCCAGCAGTGAAACACAAAATATATATAAAATCAGTGTACAATATTGGTGCAAAAACCGTGCAACAACACATAAATAGGATCAAACTAAACCATCTGATCTGTGCTCATAAAGTCCAATATGATGTGGATAATATCATTTTATCCAATTGAAGATGACACTCGTGCTGATAGTGCGTGACAGTGGGTAACTGCTGACACAGAACAATCCGACCACCGGCTAGATGAGCCTCTCACCTTAGAACTTCGACCCGTATGGGTCAAAGCGTTTTGTGGGATCTCATGCTCAGATCCTTCAATTATGCAGCCTCTCCACCAGGGGCGGACTGACAACTCATGGGGGCCCCGGGCAATAGGGGATCATGGGGCCCCTGTGTCCTTGCCCAAACTCAAAAAAGCCTATGAAAAAGGTACCAGGGGCATCTAATGGGGCCCCCTACTGACCCTGGGACCTCGGGCAGTGCCCGAGTTTCCAAATGGTCAGTCCACCCCTGCTCTCCACTGATCTGCTCCCACCGCACATAAATCTCCCTCACAGGGTCAGCACTCTGATAATGGCTCCTCTCCAGATAGGGTAAGATACAGCGCCAATATCTCATTTAAAACATAAAACACATCGTTCCATAGTGTAATATGTTTATCAGAGTAAATAAGACAAAAATATAAAGATACGCACTTACATGGATCTTTCAATGATAACAGCCTAAAACCTCATGCTTTTGGGTGTAGTCTGTATGCATGGGTATGAAAAAAGGTGTGCCAAAATGGCGTCCACGCCGGAAGTGCGTCACTATGTCAGGCCGACGCGTTGCGTCACAATCCCATGTGACTTCCTCAGGGCTCCAATATATCCAATCACAGCTGATCACATGTAAACAAATGTTGGTTATCAGCATTTCCTTTTACACTGTCACTGTCTGAAAAACCCAAATATATTGACATATATTTTATATTTCAATATATAGATAGATCGATAGATAGATAGATAGATAGAGGATAGATAGATAGATAGATAGATAGATAGATAGAGGATAGATAGATAGATAGATAGATAGATAGATAGATAGATAGATAATAGATAGATAGATAGATAGATAGATAGATAGATAGATAGATGGATAGATGGGATAGATAGATAGGAAGGATAGATAGATAGATAGATAGATAGATAGATAGATAGATAGATAGATAATAGATAGATAGATAGATAGATAGATAGATAGATAGATAGATGATATATAGATAGATAGATAGATAGATAGATAGATAGATAGATAGATAGATGATATATAGATAGATAGATAGATAGCTAGATAGAGGATATAGATAGATAGACAGACAGACAGATAGATAGATAGATAGATAGATAGATAGATAGATAGATAGATAGATAGATAGATAGATAGATAGATAGATAGATAGATAGATACATAGATAGATAGATAGATGATATATAGATAGATAGATAGATAGATAGATAGATGATATATAGATAGATAGATAGATAGCTAGATAGAGGATATAGATAGATAGACAGACAGATAGACAGATAGACAGATAGATAGATAGATAGATAGATAGATAGATAGATAGATAGATAGATAGAATGTATGTTGAAATGCGTTTTATATATATTACAAAATATCTGAAAAATATTTTTAAAAATATATATTTTTTAAATATATTCTTCAGATTTTTTTCAACATATAAAAAAGTTATTTTAACATATATTTTTACATATATTTGTAAATGCATTCCAAAAATGTGGATTCAATGAATTTTGTAATATATAAAAACATTTTCAACATACAGTATATATATTGAAATATATTGAATGCGGCCAACATTGTAGCATTTCAAATATATGTCAATATATTTGGAAAGAATATTTTTAAATTATATTTAAAATATATTTTTCTTTCATGTGGGAAGGAAAGCCAATAACTGGCTTTCCTGCGACAGGGACATTTACACCGATATTCAGGGCACTGTTCATCAGATAAAATTTTCATTTGGGTACAGCATTGCATGACCGCGCAATTGTCATTCAAACTGCAACATGGCACAGTGGCTTAGTGGTTAGCATGTCTGCCTTGCAATAAATGGTTTCTGGGTTCGATTCCCGACCATGGCACCTCCTGCATGGAGTTTGCATGTTCTCCCTGTGCTTGCGTGGGTTTTCTCCCACACTCCAAAGACATGCTGATAGGTTAATTGGATCCTGTCTAAATTGGCCCTAGTATGTGTATGTATGAATGTGAGTTAGGGACCTTAGATTGTACACCCCTTGAGGGTTAGGGACTGATAGGAATGTACAATATATATGTGAAGCGCTGCGTAAATTGACTGTGCTATATAAGTACCTGAACAGGGGCGGACTGACCATTTGGAAACTTGGGCACTGCCTGAGGGCCCTGGGGTCAGTAGGGGGCCCCATGAGATGCCCCTGGTGCTTTTTTGAGTTTGGGCAAGGACACAGGGGCCCCATGTGGTACCCCCTTATCCACGGCCCTGCATATGCGCACATACATGAATACATTCATACACGAGGCTCACGTACATATGCATTACCGTTCAAGTTGCATAAGAAAAAATAAAATCATATGAGTTTAACGATTCGTGCCATATAAAAGAGCTTTGATGAGCAAAACAGATCATGTTGAAATGGCAACAGAGAGTATGCTGAATATCCACGTCTTAATGGGCCATGAAGCTGAAAATACCTTCTATTTCCTATTTATTTCTCTAGTACTACTAGTAAGGTTTACTAATTTTGTTCATTATAAATACATCGTAACCCAATATCTTGCAGACTCCAGCGTGCCAAGACGTTCCCACGTAAGAGAGGTCAGGGTCAGGTGTGCAGGAATGAAGTTCTCATGTCCCTGTGCCAGTAAAGGCCTCTTTCCTTTTGTCTTTTAATGGCAATAAAATATCTGTTGTCACTGGTTCAGTGAAGTTGCTTTGCTGGACCCTCTGTGGGCACAAATGAATGTATCATGTACCTGGTTGGAGGCCGAGATAATAAAAGGACCAGCCCTTACACCCGGGGATGGTGCTTCCACTAGGCAAACTAGGCAGCTGCCTAGGGCGCACTACCACCTAGGGGAGCCTGGGAGCAGCACAGGCCGGCACTCTCTCTGTGTGGCCTATGGACATCTTGTATGACTTCTTAATTGCTCTGTAGAGTCCCCCTCTCCTCATACACAGGGAATGATGAGAGAATGCTGGTATCTTTAGTCTGCACAATTGTCTCACAGCCTTTCCACACTCATGATCATTTGGTGTCTGGGGCCAGTGTATCAGCTGAGCTGCCGTTTCTTCCAGTGTTCCTCTCAGACCCAGTCCCTTACTGCAAGCCGGCTGGCGGCTGCTGATTATTGTGGAGTTTTGAAACTCTCCATTTCTTTTTTTTTTTGTTTCTCTCTCTGTTTATTACAGTTAATTTATATTTGGTTAATATGTATTGTGTCCTTAATATTGGTGCTGGTGGCATCTTATGGCACATATTTTTGCAAATTAAAAGAAATTCAACAGTTTAGTGTTTGTTGATTTAATATTTTCTATTTTTCTTTTGGGTGGGGGCACATGTAGCTGGTCTTGTCTAGGGCACAAAACAGTCTAGCACCGGCCCTGCTTACACCTCTGGTCCCTGGAGCACAAGGAGTGAGAGAGCAGAGGAAAAAGCTGAGACCACTTGTCCCCATGAAAGCAGTGTTGCTAATCCAGACCAAAAGCAGGGATTATTAGGCAAGTGTTCTTATGTTAAAGTTTACTATTGTTTCCCATAGCTTCTGTTGGGTATTCAGAGACAATCTGGGGGGAAAACTGGGGAATGGGGAAGCAGATCTCAGGAACAGGTTCAGGGTAACAGGTGAAGACTAGAGATGAGCGAATTATTCAAAAATTCGATTCGGCTGATTCGCTGAATTCGCGGAATAAATTCGATTCGAGGCGAATATATTCGCTGCGAATTTAACTTATAAAAAGGGTGTTTCTAGGCTTCAGAGAGCCTTTATATTAGTGCAGAACACTGTACCTTTAATTTAAATGCCCTTGGAGTCTGCTGGGGAAGAGAACTAACACTGTCAGTCAGTATGACATGCAGATGAGTGCCGTCGATCTTAGAATCACCGCACACTTCACTCATTTGGGCAGTCACGGGGCCAAAACCAGAGTGTGGAGCCACAGTGTGGCGATGGAGGCAGCAGCAATGGGAGGCCATACAGCACCCTATGACAAAATGGAACCCACCAGCAGTGTGAGGAGACCTGAAAGTGGCACATGGCAGAGTGTGGCGATGAAGACAGCAGCAATGGGAGGCCGTACAGGGACCCATGACACACTCTGGACCTGGCAGCAGCATGAGGAGGCGGTACAGGGGCCCATGACAGATTACGGGCCTGGCAGCAGCAGTGGGCGGGCGGTGGATGCAGCAGTATTCGGAAGCCAAACACAGGCCTCGGTTAAAAAGCGGAAGCCGTCAGCAGCGTGAGCAGACGACAGAGGCACATGGCGCAGGGTGGCGGTGGAGGCAGCAGTATTCGGAAGCCATACACAGGCCTAGGTTAAAAAGCGGAAGCCGTCAGCAGCGTGAGCAGACGACAGAGACACATGGCGCAGGGTGGCGGTGGATGCAGCAGTATTCGGAAGCCAAACACAGGCCTCGGTTAAAAAGCGGAAGCCGTCAGCAGCGTGAGCAGACGACAGAGACACATGGCGCAGGGTGGCGGTGGAGGCAGCAGCAATGGAAGGCCATACAGCACCCTATCACAAAATGGAACCCACCAACAGTGTAAGGAGACCTGAAAGTGGCACATGGCAGAGTCTGGCGATGAAGTCAGCAGCAATGGGAGGCCGTACAGGGACCCATGACACACTCTGGACCTGGCAGCAGCAAGAGGAGGCGGTACAGGGGCCCATGGCAGAGTGGCAAAGCTTAAATTGAAGGCCATACAGAGGCCTATGTTAAAAATAATAACATGTTTGGGGCATGATTCATGGCGGATTTAGTCAGTTGTGTCAGGAACTGGTGGTTTGAAATCCAGACTAATCCACGCCTGATTCATTTTCACAAACGTGAGTCTCTCCACACTTTGGGTGGACAGTCGTGTCCTCCGCGGAGTTACAATACCTCCTGCCGCACTAAACACGCGCTCCGATGCCACGCTACTGGCCGGGCATGACAGCCTTTCAAGGGCAAATTCAGCTAGTTGGGGCCAAAGATCAAGTTTCGTTGCCCAGTAGTCAAGGGGATTGTCTACCTCGGTTGGCAGGGTGCTGTCCAAGTAGGCCCGAGCCTGTTGTTTGAGGTCCTGCTCCAGGTCCACCTGATGCTGCTGCTGCTGCTGCTGCGGCTGGTTAGTAGTTTCCTCACTGCGCTGGTGAAGAAAGCTACTCATCATCGACTGCAGACTGAGGCAGCCGCTGCTGGTGGAGCTGCCACTGCTCCTACCACCCCACCCCCTCCCCTGCTGCCATGGCAGCGGAACGCGAGCGCACAGGGCCCACAGTGTCTGAGGATGGACGTTAGCGCAGAAAGGCAGAGACCAACTGACTACATAGGTGGTTTTTATTGTACTTTATTTTGGCCTCCCTCTCAGCAGGTGTGAAAAAGGCCACCATTTTTGAACGGTAGCGAGGGTCCAACAAGGTGGACAGCCAAAAGTCATCCCTCTGTCTGATGGTTATTATTCGGCTGTCGCTACGCAAGCAAGCGAGCATGCTATGGGCCATTTGTGCCAAGGAATGCGAGGGACTCCCTGCCTCCATCTCCACAGCATACTGCCACGGTGCGTCTGGGTCCTCTGTCTCCTCCTCCTCCTCCTCTACCAGATGCTCCTGCTCCTCCACTCCTGTCCGCTGAGTGGAAAAACCACCCATTTCACTCAATAATTTCTGAGCACCAATGTCCTCCTCTACCTCCTCCTCTTCTTCCTGTCCTGCCCCACAGGGGTCATGTGGCGTTGAGATCTGTGCGCCACGTCTACCGCACCCTGACCAGCCATTGTTAACAGCATTTGTTCCAGGACGTGCAACAGAGGAATGACGTCGTTCATCCCATAGTCCTGCCGACTCACGAATAGCGTGGCCTCCTCAAAGGGCCTGAGCAAGCGGCAGGTGTCACGCATGAGCTGCCAATGGCTGACATCTAAGTTACACAGGGGAGTACCTTTATCCGCTTGTAACATCAGGATATCGGTGATGGCCTTTCGCTGTTCGTAAAGGCGGTCTAACATGTGTAGGGTTGAATTCCACCTTGTTGCAACGTCGCAGATCAGGCGATGCTGTGGAATTCCGTTCTGCCGCTGCAGCTCAAGGAGGGTGTGCTTTGCGGTGTAGGAATGGCTGAAATGCATGCAAAGTTTACGTGACATTTTAAGGATGTCTTGCAGTGGGATGGTGGATTTTAGGAACCGCTTGACAACCAGATTGAACACGTGAGCCATGCATGGCGCATGGCACAACCTTCCTTGACGCAGAGCAGACACCATGTTCTTTCCGTTGTCGGTCAACATGGTTCCGATTTTCAGTTTGCGCGGAGACAGCCATCTGTCGATTTCTCTGTTCATTACACTCAGAAGTTCCTCCCCTGTGTGACTACGTTCGCCAAGGCATACCAGGTGCAGCACAGCGTGACACCGTTGCGCCCTGCACATGTGATATGCCGGTCGGGTAATGGGACTTGGCACGGGGGTGGCGGCTGAGGACACGGCGGAAGAAGAGGTGGTAGAGGCGGACATCTTTGCTGGACCAAGGACGTGCAAACGTGGAGGCAAAAGCGGTGTGACCTGTCCAAGTTGCTGGTGCGGCTGTGCCGGCACCACGTTCGCCCAGTGGGCCGTAAATGACATGTACTGTCCCTGACCGTAGTTACAGCTCCACACGTCGGCGCTGCCGTGCACTTTGGCAGAGACCGACATGCTCAAAGACTGGCCCACCATCTCTTCTACATGTGAATGCAGGGCTGGCACTGCCTTTTTGGCGAAGAAATGCCGGCTTGACACTCTCCACCGCGGCTCGGCACAAGCCATCATTTCTCGGAAAGATGCTGAGTCCACCACTTGGAAAGGGAGGGACTGCAGCACCAGCAACTTGGACAGGAGGACGTTCAGCTTCTGCACCGTCGGGTGCGTGCTCGCAAACTGTTGTCTCTTGGAAACGGATTCCAAGAAAGACTGCTGACGGAATCCGTGAAGAGGAGTAGCAGGAGAAGGAGCATCTGAACGAGCGGAAGATGCCAATGAGCGACAACTCCCCTCAGCAGAGGTGTTGGAGCCTTGACTGGCTGATAGAGGGCGATTGACGTCGGGTGACGGAGCAAGTAACGGAGCGGGTGATGGAGCGGGGGCTGGGGCAGGCAGAACCGCCGTATCTTTATCACGGTTTTCCCAGGCCACCGAATGGCGACGCTGCATATGCTGACGCAACGCTGTAGTCCCAACATGGGCCCCCTGGCCACGCTTGACTTTCTGGCCACATAGTCGACATACGGCTACGTTTACTTCCTCGGGCGGCTTGACAAAAAATTGCCGCACCGCCGAGTAGGAAACTTTGCCCCCGCTACTCCTCACTGGCTGACTGCTACTTCCTCCGTGCACACCGGCACCACTACTGGCCGTGGTGGTAGGCTGCAGTGGAGCTGGTGCTCTACTCCGTGGCCGTTTGGCTCCACTGACACTGCTGCGACCCTGCTGCCTCCTGGGCAACCCACCGACTGTTTTGCTCGCTGGCAAGCTGGCACCCTCTTCTCCTGATGATGCGGAAGCAATAGCCTGATGACGACGAGGCTGCCAAGTGCGATCAGCCTCATCATCATCAATTAGGGTCTCCGCGTCACTACTAGCCCCCTCGGCTGCGTGTGGGTCAGGAGACAGACCTGTCTCTAGACCGGCTACCGAGCCACTCTCCTCGCCACTACTTCTTCGCCTGGCTGCTGAAGAGGCGGATGTCTCCCCCCGTTCCTGACCGCCCTCTGTTAGCTCTTCCTCACTGTACAGTGGGGCTGAGCCCACAGCATGCGATACTTCGCTTGGTGAGGGAACACCAAAGGACAGGGGCAGGTAGAGGACACGTGATTTCAGTGGGCTTGCTCCCGGGCCATGCCAACTAACGGTTGTGTCTGACGTACCACCGACCGTTGGCTGTAGGTGTCAGAGGTGACCTGGGAAGAGGAAGACGACCGAGTCAACCAATCGATGACGGCAGGGTTGTCGGTGGAGACACGACCGCTGGATGACACCGGGAGCACTGGCCTCTGGCTGCGACTAGTGCTGCCTCGACCCCTTCCTCTGCTGCCACGTCTGCTCGCTCCTGAAACATTGCCTCCTCTGCGTGTTGTCTGACATACTCTTTAATTCAATAAGCACCCCAAACATAAAACAGGATTTAACTCTTTGAACGTACAATAGTGGTTGTGAAGCAGAAAGTAACGATTCTGTGTCCCTGAGTAACAATTCTGTGTCCCTGAGTAACGATTCTGTGTCCCTCAGTAACAATTCTGTCTCCCTAAGTAACAATTCTGTGTCCCTGAGTAACGATTCTGTGTCCCTGAGTAACGATTCTGTGTCCCTCAGTAACAATTCTGTGTCCCTGAGTAACGATTCTGTGTCCCTGAGTAACGATTCTGTGTCCCTGAGTAACGATTCTATGTCCCTGAGTAACAATTATGTGTCCCTGAGTAACAATTCTGTGTCTGTCCCTGAGTAACGATTCTGTGTCCCTGAGTAACAATTATGTGTCCCTGAGTAACAATTCTGTGTCCCTGAGTAACGATTCTGTGTCCCTGAGTAACGATTCTGTGTCCCTGAGTAACGATTCTGTGTCCCTGAGTAACAATTCTGTGTCCCTGAGTAACGATTCTGTGTCCCTCAGTAACGATTCTGTGTCCCTCAGTAACAATTCTGTGTCCCTGAGTAACAATTCTGTGTCCCTGAGTAACAATTCTGTGTCCCTCAGTAACGATTCTGTGTCCCTCAGTAACAATTCTGTGTCCTTGAGTAACAATTCTGTGTCCCTGAGTAACAATTCTGTGTCCCTCAGTAACGATTCTGTGTCCCTCAGTAACAATTCTTTGTCCCTGAGTAACAATTCTGTGTCCCTGAGTAACAATTCTGTGTCTGTCCCTGAGTAACGATTCTGTGTCCCTGAGTAACAATTCTGTGTCCCTGAGTAACGATTCTGTGTCCCTGAGTAATGATTCTGTGGCCCTAAAGTCTCTGTTGCCCTAACTCTGTCCCTAATACAGACAGGTCTGTCTCTCTTGAATGACCGGAGGCTAATGGAGAATTCTAAGATGGCCGCGATTTATAGCTCCACCATTACACAGTGCTGGCTGGCTGGCTGCTGATTGGCTAATGCGATCACATGTCATGAATGAATGCATTATGGGTCAGCGCGCCTTGTCTGCGCGCCTTCCCAGAGATCCCCGCTCCGTCGCCACACATGTCGCCGCCATTTTTGGGAAAATTCGATTCGTGCATCCGAAGTTTGCTAATTTTCGGATTCGGCGCGAATTGAATTTTTCCTAATCTTCGAAACGAATTCCACTTCGTCATGTTCGATTCGCTCATCTCTAGTGAAGACCATCCAGCAACATTCTGTCCCAGCTCTGTTCCTTAAAGCGGAATTACACCTCCACCAAATTTTTTTTCATTGGGCTCCAAGTGCTGTTTGTCAGATTGTAGAAGTATGCACAGCATAGTAGCACATTATGGCAGACGTACTTGGCAAGCGATCCCCTTCAGTGCTGCTCACTGAAATATATTTTGAAATATATCGAATATGGCCAAATTTGTAGCATTTCAAATATATGTCAAAATATTTGGGAAGAATATTTTTAAAATATATTTCAAATATATTTTTCTTCCATATGGGTATGAGCATCATCCACTCTCCCTGCTGGATTTTTAGTTATTATATATTAGTAGAAAATGAAAGAGGAGGAGCTGGAACACTCAAAAATGGGAGGATACATCCAAAACTCCCAGGTGGACAGAATAGAGTTGGGAATTGTTGCAGGGAGAACTCACTGTTGGTTTATCCAAGACATATAAGAAGCTGGGGCCAATCCATAACCAAATATCACTTTGTGGTGGACCATCCCAGTAGGTTTATCAATTCTCACTCCACTTTGGAGACTTCTTCAGTTACTGTAGCTTTAGGGGATTGGCTAGTTGACTTAGACCGAAAAATTGCATAAAATCGGTGAAATGTGATGGACTTTGGTTTTACAACATACCTACTCATTCATCCAAGTGCTCTATACAAGCTGAAGCCTGGATTTAATGTTCCTTACCATTTTATTCCTTCAGCCTGATCTCTACAAGAGCAGTTATAAGAGGTTGGTGGAGTTGGAAGGCTGCAGGTACTTGAACTCCCCGTTGACACAGAAAACAATGCACTTTATGTGAGCCTGAGTACACAGCTTGCATTGTAGGAAGCAGACAAGTATTTGTCTACATGTCTACAGTCTCAGAAAGCCTCGGGGACTCTTTAAGAAAAGCAGCTTTAAGTATTAACCAGGGTCAGCTCTTTGGGAGAAATCGCCTTCTGTCAGATTACTTACTGTTTCTTGTCAAATTCACTTCATGAGACTTTCTACTACTTGGATGTGATAGCGCTGGGTTCACCGCCTGTGTATTTCACGAAACACGTTCAGAACGGGGAACCAGAGCTTTCAAGAGCAGTGTGAGCCGTGCAGAAAAGGCCTTCAAAGCTTACAATAAGAGGAGCTGTGTTTTTACTTTACCATCGTAGGTAATTTAGCATCGATAGTAAAATTTGTTTGACGTTTTATGTGTCTGAGACTTAGGACCAAACCTATAGAACAGCCTTTCTCAACCTTTTCAACACAGAGGATCCCCTGAAATAATGTTCCGGTCATAGGGAACCCCTGCTAAATATTACTACATCTACAACTCATGATACATTGGTGGGATGGTCATTGGGAAGAATGCTCCTCACACTTGTGGTCATTGGGAAGAATGCTCCTCACACTTGTGGTCATTGGGAAGAATGCTCCTCACACTTGTGGTCATTGGGAAGAATGCTCCTCACACTGGTTGTCATTGGGAAGAATGCTCCTCACACTGGTTGTCATTGGGAAGAATGCTCCTCACACTGGTGGTCATTGGGAAGAATGCTCCTCACACTTGTGGTCATTGGGAAGAAATAGCCCCTTGCAGATATCTAAAATGATCAATGGTGTCAGTGGGAACTTATCTGAGAGGCAGAAATTGCTCATTACTTAAAGAACCCCTAACAACCTCTGGAGGAACCCTAAGGTTCCATGGAACCCTGGTTGAGAGATCCTGCTATAGAAAAATGGTTAGATGTAAGGCTTGCCTTAATCTCTATAGGTCTTTGGGATCTTACCTGTGATTTTCAGAAAAACTTGTTCAGATTGGGGAGCCAGAACCTTCAAGTTTGTTTGAACCATGCATTAAATGCCTTCACTTCACAATAAGACTTGCCTTAAAGTTTGTTTTGACCGTTTTTTGTGCCTGCCTATATCTTGGCCATTTTTTTTCATCAATTTGCGCAACCACAAACAGGCTGGGCTTGGGCTGAATATGAACTAAGCTCATCCCTATTCCCATCTCTGCATTTCTAGGATTCCTGTGACCTTCAGGTCTACCAGGATGTTTGCCAGGACTTCCAGAAATCTTGGCAGTACTTTCAATGCTGCTTGCAGAATCCCTGCCAGGACTTCCAGTATCCCTGCTAGTACTTCCAATTGCACTTGAAGAATCCCTGCCAGTACTTCCATTGCTGCTTGTGGAATCCCTGACAGTACTTCCAGTGGTGCTTGAAGAATCCCTTTCAAGGCTTCTTGAGCTCCATAAGATAATGCTAGGCATGTTCTAGGCATGTTGCTATACTACTGATTGACTCTACGGTTGCTGACCCAGATTGACCTGACTGCTTCATGAAATGCATTTGATCTGAACCTTCTGTTGTCTTGCCTGTTGTTGACCCAAATTGTTCTGCCCTCCTTTTTGTTGTTTTGCCATTGTCAACCTCTACTGGGTCTGATTGTTTTCCAGTCTGCTGAACCATCTTCACATTATTATTATTTAATTTATTTATTTTTGTTAGGGTTAGGGAGTGAATGTATTTATTTATTATTATTTTTGTATTACTATTATTATTTTCTTTCTTTCTCTTTCTTTCTTTCTTTCTTTCTTTCTTTCTTTCCTTCTTTCCTTCTTTCCTTCTTTCTTGTTAAAGTTAGGGGTTAATTATTTATTTATTTCTGCATTATTACATATTATTTATTTGTTATATTTATTTTTTATGTATGATTATTTTTATTTATTTGTGTATTTATATTTAACATGTATTTATTCATATATATATATATATATATATATATATATATATATATATATATTTTTTTTTTTTTTTTTTTTTTTCATTTGAGCAGAAAAAATCTCCAAAAATGTGTGACGAAATGCACAAAAATGCTCAAATGAATTTCTATGGAATAAAAAAAGCTCAAAAACTTGCAATTCTGCCTGATTTGAGTGACAGAAAAAGCTCCAGAAGTTGTTTGAGCTTCAGGTAACTTGGTGGGGACGTGAACCATCTCCAATGAGAATAACTGATTTTTTTCTCCTCAAGCATTTTGGAGCTTGGAGCTACAAATCTCTCAGGTGTGAATGGGACCTAAGGAAGCACAGCTGCGGAATGCATGTTTATTTTTGATGCAGAGAAAAACACATATGAGTAATGTAAACATATTTTTTTAATTGCATGAAAAAAAATATCTTACTTCTGTTGAAAACACCTTTAAATTCATTTACCCCTCTCCTTTTTTTTTTTTTATTAAAGTGACTGATGAAGTTTGATACTTTCCATGAACACGATCAAGACGAAGCGTGGCGGTGGGAAAAAGACGTAGCGCGTGAACATCTGGGGAGCGTAAGATAAAGTATTTACAGCCCCCCATAAACATTACCCTTTAATTATTAAAGCTGCAGACGGAGAGTTGCAAACACTTTTGTGGAACACACACACAAAAAATCCATTCTTTGAACCGAAGACCACCAAAAGTCACAGGAGCAATGAAAGAATTTATGGCCGGGGGTCCGCTTTATTTGGAGATGCTTAGAAAAATTTTGCTTTGAAGGAAAATTTACAGGCTTACTGCTACCGAGCGGAAAAAAAAAAAATTACATATTGGCCACAAGAAAAACAACGCTTGCCAAATGTAATGGCTGAGCTTTGACTCATAAATTATGGTCCTCCCATGACATGAGCAGAACACCGCAGACTATTGCCAAATATTTATTAGGGAATACAACTAAATCATTAGCTGGGGGCTCTCTTACAGGAAACAAACCACATCATGTCATGAAAGGTCAAAAGTTATTTCCACAAAAAATATAGGAAAAAAAAATTAATATTATTGCTGTGTAAAGAATAAGCGCACTTTTGTCATTAACCAAGTTTAACCCTTAAGTCTCGGGTGATTTGTTAGTCAAGTTACAAAAACTGACTGTGATTGTTGAAGAGTAGCGATCGATTGGTGGATGATGGAACAAATGGCTAAAACTAGGCAGCTGGATGTAACTGTGAATAAATAAAAAGTAAAAAAATTAAAAAGAACAAATGTTAACTGTGCTTATGTAAAAAAAAAAAAAAAAAAAAAATATATATATATATATATATATATATATATTGTGTTTGTCTATAAGCTGCAACAGTACCATGAGTTATTTATTATAGTGCAAACCAAAATCTAAATAAATCTTCTACACTATTATATATATATAAATTGTAAATCCAAGTGATATAACAGTGTACTAAAATCTATATAGTCCATTTGATATAAAGCGATAATTAAAACAATAAAGTCCATGTAAAAAAATAGAAAAGAAATTAAACATTTTCCTTTTCTTATGTAGATCAAATCCACCAACACATCCATTTTATGAAGAAATCTATGTGATAGCCACCACCATTAGACATGTGTGATCCATTTCGTTCCGAATTAAAATTCAGACTGAATTTTCATTTTTTTTTGGAGATTCCAATGTATCCAAATTTCCAAATTACAATTGTAACGAATTTAAATGAATCCGAAGTAACGAAACTAAATTTCATCTGAAATTCGAATTGAATTTGAATCGAACTTGAAAACAAATTTGAAATATAAACATATTGCTGACTATTGCTGATTTTATTTAACCTCCCTAGCGGTCTGATTATGTCAGTATTTCTGTGCTCAAAGCGGTACATTTTTTGCATGGAAATATGTAGTTTTTTTTATTGTAGGCCTGTAATTTTTAGGAATAACTCACTGAAATCTGTCCGAGCAAGAGTCTATTAAACATCCCGAGTATGTTACAATTTGAAACACGAAATCATAAATTATAATTTAATAAATAATCATAAAAATAATAATAATACATTTAATTCAATAATATAATCAAACCAAAAACACTGAAATTTGAAATATAGTGCCAAGTTCGCACATCGTTGAGCAAAGTCGCAGAATCGTTTTCAGTGTCTGATGAGGAGTTTCCCCCACGAATCATTATCACTCAATTCTGCAAGTGGTTCTGATTTACTATTGCTGTTCTCTAGCCGGTCTAAAACCGCTTTTGACCTAAAGGGACGCTTTTTGGACGCCATGGACGTTTCTCAGTTTCCAGGCAGAAAGAACAGTCAAAATGCAGGCAGGGCGCCGGACAAAGCACTCGGGACAAAATGTATGTGAAATGGTTTGATACAGGAATGTTATACTATGTGATTTTAGTGTATTTAGTGAATGTCACTTTTTGGCATTTTCAAATTTCCCACCAGTTCTGTCCCCCGTACGCCCCAACGTCACAGGGGACAGAACCCAGATGACAGATGCCGGCATCGGCCGGAGGACATTGCTGGGGACACTGCAGGACATCGCGGGAGCGCAGGACAAGTTAAGTGAAGAAGAGATCCCGGAGCAACGCTGCAGTGTATTCCTGAGTGTAGCTCGGGGTTACCGCTTGTGGTGCTGAAACTTTACCCCGAGCTACAATCGGGAATACCTCCAGGGAGGCTACAGGGTTGATTTACTGAAACTGGAAAGTACAAAATCTGGTGCAGCTCTGCCTAGAAACCAACCATCTTTCAATTTTTTTTTCAAGACTTCATAGAACAAGCTGAATTTAGAAGCTGATTGGCTACCATGCACAGTTGCACCAGATTTTGCGCTTACAGTTTTAGTAAATCAACCCCTTTGGGTGTTAATGTTAGAATAAAGCCGTCTTCAGAAATTCAAATTTAAAAAAGAATAGAATAAAACAGAATATAATATAAAAGACTAGAATAGATAAATGAAGGAATATAATAGAATAGAATCAAATAGAATAGAAAGAATATAGCCATCTTCTTAAATGTGAATTTCCTAATGAATAGAATAGAATAAAACAGGATAGAATGGAAAACAAACACATAAAACAAAAAGAAATAAAGGAATATATTAGAAAAGAATAGAACAGAATAGAGTAGAAAAAAATAGAACAGATATAGCCACCTTCTGAAATTCAAATTTCAAAAAGAATAAAGTAAAACAGAATAGAAAAGAGTAAAAAAGAATAGGGTACAACAGAACAGAATATAATAGAAAATAAAAGAATGGAATACAATGGAATAGAAAATAAAGGAATAGAATAGAGAAGAAATTAATAGACTAGAAAAAAATAAAATAGAATAAAAAGAATATAGCTATCTCCCGAAATTCGAATTTCGAATAGAATAGAACCAGCTTTTCTTCACAATGAATTTGGATCGATTTGATATTTAAATTTGATTCAAATCCATTGGAAAAATTTGAATCTGGTCGAAAACTAATAAACAAAAAGAAATAAACAAAACAAATGCAAGCAAACACAATTATTAACTTAAATCGCAGCTCCACCCAAAAGGGGAAGTTCTGCTTTAAGTAGTGGTCCCCCTCTACCTATGAGGAATTGGCACCTTTGAGGAGAGCGTACCCGATTTTGACAGGTACCCGCTTACTCTTTGCCTAGGCGATCGGAAGTGGAAGTTGTCCCCACCTCTTCCTCCCCGTAGTCTTCTGGAACACGTGACAGGTGAACATTCCAAAAGCTGCTGACTTTTATTTCTTTTATCTTTGACTGGAGCTCTTCTTTAACAAATCGATCAATTGAAATGAAACACATTTTTTTTCCAATTCTGTCGCTGCTTCCTGGAAACTCCAGTTGTAAGATTGTCAGAAACCCTGATTGGAGGACTGCGCAATCTTACAATTGGAGTTTCCCGGAAGTAGTGAGAGAATTTAACCACATGACCTTCCATGGAGGATCTGCTGTATTTCATCCAGACCAGAAGTAGAGACTATTAGAGCCTGTGTGAGATCCGAGTTGCAAGTTGGATAATTATTCATAAGTGCTTCTTTATACAGAGGGTCAGTTTTGGCTGGTAATCTTCCATCTGTCCTTGGTGGTGGTGGCTGTCACAAAGATTTCTTCATAAAAAGAATGCGGTAATGGTGGATTAGCTGTGAATAATTGCAGCTCTAGAGACTAACAATAGTGGCATGTGTCTCATGTCTTCATGGGAAACCACTTGTTCTACTGTTGTAGATTGATCACTGTTCCCATGTAATTAAAGGTTTAAACCACCTGCTCCTCCCTCCCCCTCTCAAAAAGTGCCAAATGTAAACAAGTGGAACTTCTACTTTTGGGTGAATCCAGCACTGAAATCCCCTGATCCTCCACTGTCACACCAATACTGAGCGAAGTGCAGAACAGCATGGAGGGGTGACAGGGAGAGCCCAGACTGTAGGTCGGAGGAGGATTGGGGAGGAGGAGAGACAGGACTGTGGCTCAGAGAAGGGCCATGTGGGAGGGTGAGGGGAGACCAAGATGGGAGCAGATCAGGTGCTGGGAGAAATGTGTACTGAACTAGCAAGGGACTGCTAGTGACGATGAGGAGAGCAGGGTAGGAGGTGAAGGCGGCAACGGCAGAAGCTTTCAATCCAGGAAGTAGCTCACAATCTGTCATGTAGTGGTGGAGCGGGTCCCGGTCCTGGGGTGTAATGCCTCCCTACTCACAGCTGGTGATGGAGTATCTCACCCCCTCTCTCTCTCTCTCACCTCCTTCTCTCTCACCTCCTCTCTCTCTCTCGTCCCCCATTCTCTCTCACCCCCTCTCTCTCTCACCCCCACTCTCTCACCTCCTCTCTCTATCATCCTCTCTCTCTCTCCCCCTCTCTCTCACCTCCTTTCTCTCGCCCCTTCTCTCACCACCCCCTCTCTCTCACCTCCTCTCTCTCTCACCCTCTCTCTATCACCCCCCCTCTCTCTCACCACCCTCTCTCCCCCCCTCTCTCTCACCCCCATCTCTCTCTCTCACCCCATATATCTCTCTCTCTCTCACCCTCTCTCTCTCTCACCCTATCTCTCTCTCACCCATATCTCTTTCACCCCCTCTCTTTCACCCCCATCTCTCTCTCTCTCTCTTCCACCCCCCTCTCTCATCCCCATTTTACTCACCACTCCCCCTCTCTCTCACTCAAACCCCCCCCCCCACACACACACACACACACACACCTCTGTCACTTTCAGCCAGCCTTGCTCTTTCTCAATATACACTCACCAGCCACTTTATTAGGTACCCCTGTTCAACTGCTTGGTAACACAAATTGCTAATTAGCCAATCACATGGCAGCAACTCAATGCATTTAGGCATCTAGACATGGTGAAGACGACTTGCTGAAGTTCAAACCGAGCATCAGAATGGGGAAGAAAGGGGATTTAAGTGACGTGGCATGGTTGTTGGTGCCAGACGGGCTGGTCTGAGTATTTCAAAAACTGCTGATCTACTGGGATTTTTACTCACAACCATGTCTAGGGTTTACAGAGAGGTCCAAAAAAGAGAAAATAGCCAGTGAGCAGCAGTTGTGTGGACCAAAATGCCTTGCTGATGTCAGAGGTCAGAAGAGAATGGGCAGACTGGTAAAAGATGATAGAAAGGCAACTGTAACTCATGTCAATGTGGACCATCACCTTGTTGGGTCTATGCCATGAAGAATAAGTCAGTTCTGAAGGCAAAAGGGGGTCAAACCCGGTACTAGCAAGCAGGGGCGGACTGACAACTCATGGGGCCCCCGGGTAATAGGGGATCATGGGGCCCCTGTGTCCTTGCCTAAACTCAAAAAAGCCTATGAAAAAGGTACCAGGGGCATCTCATGGGGCCACCTACTGACCCCAGGCCCTCGGACAGTGCCCTAGTTTCCAAATGGTCAGTCCGCCCCTGCTAGCAAGGTGTGTCTAATAAAGTGGCCAATGAGTGTATTCAATGGTGGGTGCCCCAACATTGGTATCAATGGAAAGAATGGTGCCCCATTATTGATGTCAATAGGAAGAATGGGGCCACATCATTGGTATCGATAGGAAGAATGGTGCCCCATCATTGGTATCAATAGGAAGAAAGGTGCCCCCTCATTGGTATCAATAGGAAGAATGGGGCCCCATCATTGGTGTCAATAGGAAGTATGGTGCCCCATCATTGGTGCCAATAGGAAGAATGGTGCCCCATCATTGGTGTCAATGGGAAGAATAGTGCCCCATCATTGGCATTAGTGGAAGGAATAGTGTCCCATCATTGGTGTCAATGAGAAAATTAGTTCTCCATCTTTGGTGTCAATGGAAGGACTAGTGACTAGTGCCTCGTATTAGGGGAAAGAATAGTGTCCCAAGGGCCGGTTAAAGGCTAGAAAAGGGCTGCATCTGGCCCACGAGCCGCAGTTTGGAGAACCCTGCTCTATTCATTGATTTGTGAAAATGCTTGCTGATTTGTAGTGCTGTATCCTACTGACTCTAGTTAAGTGTGAATTGTAACAACAAGCCCACTTTTACAATATGAGGTTCTTGTGGTGCCATGTGTGCTGACTATTAGCCCAATGTCTAACATTTCGAGGATCAGGGAACCCCCACCACCTCAGATATCTTCTATTCCTGTCGTAGAGGCGATGCTACCAGGGGAGCCGCTGAAAGGCATTGCTACAAAAATAAGGGCTCTCAGTGTCCATTCCTTTCCCGGCGCCGCTGTCAGATTTTAGGTAATGTAAAAGCACTTTGGCTAAACAATGAGGTATCAAAAATCAAAGCCTGGCCAAGCAGATGCAAGGGATGGTTCCAATTTCAGGTTATAAGGATACTCCGGCATCTGTTAACACAGAACATGACGCCCCTTTATAAGGAGAACAGAAGATTTTTGCTGCATTCCAAAACTAACCTAATCTAGAGATGTAACGTGATTGTAGGACTCCACCCGCTGTATTACTTTTATGTCTGCTGGAGATGTTCCCCTGAGAATTCATTAAAACCTGTCCTGGCATTATCGCCAAGGTTTCCGCCACCTATGTAGGTATGTGGGCTACTGTTAAATCTCGGTGTGAAATCTTGGACGGTCGGGTCATATCAAGCTGCAGTTGCTGCAATGTGTGGTTTTGAAACCAGAGCTCTTCATATTAAGGAGACGTCAAGGAGGATCAGCCATATTATAGATGGTAGTGGTATGTGGGCCAGAGAGTGAACAGATCGGGGGCGGACTGACAACTCATGGGGCACCCGGACAACAGCGGATCATGGGGCCCCTATGTCCTTGCTCAAACTCAAAAAAGACTATGAAAAAGGTACCAGGGGCATCCCATGGGGCCTCCTACTGACCCTGGGCTCTCGGGCAGTGCCCGAGTTTCCAAATGGTCAGTCCGCCCCTGGAACAGATGCCCCTTTAACCATTAGCCGCCCGGCCTATAGCCGTTTGGCGGCGGCAAAAATGCTTCACCATTCCGGGTGCACGCCATTTGGCATGCTCCCGCACATGCCAAGTTCGCGCAGTTTCAGAGCTGCGCAGCGGCGCGATCTGTCACCGGCCGTGTACCTCGGACACGGCCGATGACAGATCTGAGTACCGGCCCAGGTTGCTGGTACCATGTGACCTGCTGTGACCAATCACAGCAGGTCACATGACAGTTATATACAATGGATGGCTTCATTCATGAAATTTGAAAAAAAAGTTTTTCTTTGTTTCTATTATAAAATGTTGCAAAGAAGTCATTTTGCTCCTTCAAGGATGGACGTTAATGAGGCTGCACTGATGATGCTGCACTGGTAGGTGGCAATGATGGGCACTGATAAGCAGCACTGAATGGCACTGACTGGTGGCACTGACTGGTAGCACTGATGGGCGGCACAGCCACTGAGCTTTTTTTATTTTTTTACACTAAAAAATAAAAAAAAGAGCAAAAAATGTGAAAAAAAGGTTTTCTTTGTTTCTATTATAAAATGTTGCAAATAGGTTATTTTTCTCCTTCAATGATGGGCGTTGATTAGGCAGCACTGATAGGCAGCACTGATGGGACCTAATGAGGCGGCACTGGTGGGCATTGATGAAGAGGCACTGATGATGCTGCACTGATAAGTGGCAATGATGGGCACTGATAAGCGGCATAGATGGGCACTAATAAGCAGTACTGAATGGCAATGACTGGCGGCACTGACTGGCAGCACTGCTGGGCAGCACTGCTGGGCACTGATGAGCACTGATGGGTACTGATGAGCACTGCTGGGCACTGATGAGCACTGATGGGTACTGATGAGCACTGATGGGTACTGATGAGCACTGCTGGGCGGCACTGCTGGGCACTGATGAGCACTGATGGGCAGCACTGCTGGGCACTGATGGGCAGCACTGATGGGCACTGATGGGTGGTACTGCTGGCCACTGATGGTTGCCACTGTTGGGCACTTTTGGGGCTGCACTAACATTCAGGGCACTGACTATCAGTGCAGATGTCTTCTGTGACACTTGCCGATTATTGGCAGTACTTTTCTCATGCTGAGACAGAGTGAGGAAAGTACTGCCAATAACCGGCAACTGTATTTACTTTGTGATCAGCTATGTCATTGGACACAACTGATCACGTGGCAAAAGGCCGGTGTGATTGGCTGTTTACCATGTCATGCGATCATGTTTCCATAGGACAGTGCCTGTGTGTGTCCCGCTAGGGGAGCGGGGGGGGGGTTTGCGTTCTAGGATGACGTCATTCGGCTAATATTGTTATATTTATTATTATACAATATACAATTTTATTAATAAAATATATTACTTTTTAACTATTAATAAAGTGGTTGCAAACTCTGTTTTTTAATTTTACCTACAGGTAAGCTAATAATAAAGCTTACCTGTAGATAAAATGAACATCTCTTAATGTGCACCATTTAGGAGATATTCTCTCTTCATTTAATCTGGCGCATGCGCTCTGAAGGAACTGCATACCCCTGCATTCACTATATCCAATCTCCCCGGACCCTGCATTCACTATATCCGGTCTCCCCGGACCCTGCATTCACTATATGTAGTCTCCCCGGACCCTGCATTCACTATATCCGGTCTCCCCGGACCCTGCATTCACTATATCCGGTCTCCCCGGACCCTGCATTCACTATATCCGGTCTCCCCGGACCCTGCATTCACTATATCCGCACTCCCCGGACCCTGCATTCACTATATCCGGTCTCCCCAGACCCTGAATTCACTATATCCGATCTCCCCAGACCCTGCATTCACTATATCCGCTCTCCCCGGACCCTGAATTCACTATATCTGGTCTCCCCAAACCCTGCATTCACTATATCTGGTCTCCCCGGACCCTGCATTCACTATATCCGCTCTCCCCGGACCCTGCATTCACTATATCCGCTCTCCCCGGACCCTGAATTCACTATATCTGGTCTCCCCAGACCCTGCATTCACTATATCTGGTCTCCCCGGACCCTGCATTCACTATATCCGGTCTCCCCGGACCCTGAATTCACTATATCAGGTCTCCTGGACCCTGCATTCACTATATCTGGTCTCCCCGGACCCTGAATTCACTATATCCGGTCTCCCCGGACCCTGCATTCACTATATCTGGTAATATTTTATTTGTAATTTGTGCTTACAAACCAACCAGCATTAACTTTCTATAAAAATACAACAGATAAATATGAATAAATAAGCGTAAACATAAGCACATCCTTCATGCAGGCAATGTAAAAGTCCGGGAAGCCTTTATGGCCTACAACACAAAAGTCCATACCTGGGAAAAAAACACAGAACACCCGGCTTTTATGGCCTGCAACAGATAAGTCCATACCTGGAAAAAAAAAACTTTTGCTTTTAACAGGCTTTTATGGCCAAGACACAAACTATATACAATTTCCATCCTCCACAGATGGCCTTTATAGCCAAACACTACAAGGCTTTACAATAACTAAGCTTGAACCAAACAAACATTATTTACATACCCTAAAGAAGATTAAGGAACACAGATTTTCAATACCTGCAGCCTTCCATCAAAAAGAAACAAACTTCCAAAATCTAGGGGGGTGATAAAGGGAAAATAGGGACAGATACCACCACCCGAGATCAACAGGCAGCAGCTACAGCCCCGATGTTCCTCCACGCCTCCATCCAAGCCTTTCGCCGCCACCTGTCTTTTTCAAGGCCCCAAATCTTCCCAACCTCACCAAGAATGTCACACATAACCACCTGGACGGGGAGGACTTTCTGCCGGATGGAGACCTGACACCGTGCATTCCACATGTAGTAACGGACTACTAAACTGACTAAGAACAAAGTGTCTAAATCAAAATCCAGACGACTTTCGAATGCTCCATACACCCACTCCGCATAAGACATGCGGTGCAGGAAAGGAACACTCAGAGCCCCACCCACCTCTTTATACACCTCTACGTTAAAGGGGCACTGAAGCAAGAAGTGGTCCATAGTCTCCACTTCACCCAGACACTCCGACCTCGGACAACCACGGTCACCCGGAGGACGGTACTTCAAGTTACCCCTCACATAGAGCCTACCATGGAAAGCGAGCCAGGCTTGGTCCCTAAATTTCAAGGGGACCCGTTCCAGATTTATTAAGTGCAAACCCTCCCTCATAATATGGCCTGGGCAATATTTCAAGGCCAGCGGCGCATGGAAAGCGGTTGTCACAATCCTCTCACCCAGGAGTTTCCTAGGGAGAGATCTGATCTCCTCCGTTGTCACATGCCACCGCCGGAGTAACTTCAGGCTCGGGGCCACATAAGCCAGGAGCTTGCCGGGCTTGAACCGCAGGCTTTTCACTGGCCCGCCACTCTCCCAACAGCTCAGAAAGTGTCTGAACCAGATCCGGAACAGCCCTACCCATGCAGGCGGTCTCTCTGCCAGCATATTACCAAAGTTATGTTTCATGAACATCAGAGAAAAGAAAACTATCGGGTTGACCATACCTAGGCCACCCTCCCGCCTGGATGAGTAAGTTACATCCCGCTTGACAAGGTTCAGCCTGTTCCCCCATAACATTTGCAAGAAGCAGCTGTAGATCCTCGTATAGAGCGATTCTGGCAAAAGACAGACAAAACTGACATACAAAAAGATGGGAACCAGGAAAGTCTTAATCAAGTTGACCCTTTCCCTTCCAACACCTCACTTTGACCTCGGCAACAGACAGCCTAGCCTCCCAATTTGACTTGCTGTAATCAGCAGGACCGAAATTGATGCCTAGGACTTTTATACTCTGCTGAGGCACTGGGAAGGTGTCTGGCAGTGAGAAGTTCTCACCATCCCTACCCATCCAGAAAAGTTCACATTTATCCTGGTTGACCTTGGAGCCTGATGCCTCAGAATACTGATCCATCACCGAGACTACCTCCTGCGCTTCCTCAGTCCCGGAGATGAAGACAGACACGTCATCAGCGTAAGCAATGACCTTCAGAGAGGGACCCCCAGCAGCACCCACCGGCACCTCGCCCAACGCCCCACCATCCAACTCCTGATGAAGGGATCGATGGCAAAGACATAGAGCAAGGGGCTCAACGCACACCAGATCCGACCCCAAAAGGCCGCCCAACCCTACCATTCACCAACATGAAACTTTCAGCCTCTCTATACAGTGTTTTAAGCCAGCCAATAAACCTCCCCTCTAGGTCATACCGGTCCAGGAGGTGCCAGAGGTACTCATGATCGACTCGATTGAAGGCTTTTGCCTGATCCACTGCCAGCAAGTACTTCCCCCAGCCCTCAGCCTTACACCGCTCCAGAGCCTCCCGGACAGCTAACACCGCTGTAAAGGTACTCCTACCCTGGATCAAGCAATGCTGTTGCCGTGAAAGCAAACCGTCCGCCACTGACGACAAGCAACAGAACAAGATCTTTGCCAGAACCTTTCTATCGACATTGAGAAGGCTAATGGAGCGTCAATTCTCAATAGCCGAAGGATCCTTACCTTTTGACAAAAGAATTACAGCAGATCGCCTCATGGAGGGAGGGAGAGAACCCTCATCCAGACAGCTGTTATAAACCTCCGCAAGATGGGGTGCCAAGCTGGATTTAAAAGTTTTAAAAAACTCAGCTGTCAAACCATCTGGCCCAGGAGTCTTTTTAATGGCCAGACTGTCAATAGCTTTGATCACCTCTTCTGCTGCAATTACCCCTGTCAAACTTGCCAGCGGGACATTACCTTCCAAACCTGGTGTAGATTCCAAAAAGCTCAACTTCCTTGTCCGGTCAAGGCTCTTCACACTCAGTAAGTCCTCATAAAAGGACCTAGAGACCTCCAGGATCCCTGACCTGGATTTTGTCAGGGAACCCGTAAGGCAGAGACCGTTGTACCCGCTGTGCTCTGTTTGCAGTTCTGAAAAGGGTTGGGCGAGTGATATTTCCCATAATCCCTCTCCAGAATCAAAGAGGCGCGCCGGTCATATTGGAACTTCCTGAGGAGAAGCTTAGCCTCTGAGATTGCCCCAGAATCTCCACCGCCAGAGACAAGGTGGTCGAGCTTCCTCCGCAACCGTTGGTAGGCGTTGTATCTATCAAGCTGTTTTCTTTTCCCTATGGCCTTGAAAAACCTGCCAATCCGCAACTTGACAAGCTCCCACCACTCTGATTTACTGTTGCAAAAATCCAGCAACGTCACCTGAGCCTGAAAGAACTCCTCGAAAGATCGTCTCACCTCCTCGTCTTCCAGTAGAGATGAATTCATTCTCCAGATGCCCTTCCCTCTCAGTGGCGTGTCTGAAACATTCAAAGTCACAGTAAGTATAAGGTAATCAGAGAACTCCACCACTCGACACTCAGGAGCCGAGAAGGCAGAGTCCTCCTTTAAAAAAAACCTGTCTATCCTGCTCTGACTATTACCTCTCCTAAACGTGAAACCCATGCTGTCTGGGCTGCACTTAACCAAGGCGTCCACCAGACCTGCTTCCCTGACTATAGCATTCAGAAAAACGCTATCATATCCCAGCCTGTCATTGGAGCCCCTCCTGTCCTTGGGCCTAGTTATGGTGTTAAAATCACCTCCAAAGACCACCAGCCGGGACGTAAAAAGGAAAGGCTTGATCTTTGTGAAGAGACATTTCCTGTCCCATTTGGACTGCGGTCCATAGATATTGATTAGGCGCAGTTCCTGACCCCTCACAAGGACATCCAAGATCAGACATCTGCCAATCTCCACCTCAATTACCCGCCGGCACGTTACCATACCGGTAAAAAGCACTGCAACTCTGCTGTAAGGCTCAACCGCAAGAGACCAGAAAGATGGACCACGCCTCCACTCCCTTTTGACCAGATAAACGTCAGCCAAGCTACACAACCGGGTCTCCTGCAAAAATAAAACATCAGCATCAATACTGCTGAGCAAAAATAGGGCTGTTTCTCTAGCACTTACAGATTTTATGCTGGCAACATTAATGGTTGCCACCTTTATTGGAGCGGGAACTGCCATTAAGGTAATTGAGAATGGCGCTTCTTAACCTTCCTTTTGGTTTTCTTGGAAAGGTCCCTTGACCTCTTCAGAGACCCCCCTCGTCCTCATCCTCCATCGGGGAAGTAGGATCACCTAACTCCTACTCCTCCCCAGACAGAGTCCCAAACTTGTTCCCCAGAACCAGATCCCCTACCTCTAATGAGGAGACCGACCCTGCTGGGGAAAGGACAGGCTTATTGCCCTTCTTAACTGTGGACCACCCTTCCTCCACCTGGACCCCCACCTGACCTCCCTGAACAGGAGCCTGGGATCCCTTATCAGGCACCTTATCCCGACGCAGCGGGAGGAGAACCGGGGGAATGGACACAGAAGGCCCAACTGCAACCTCCACCACCCCAGCCCCTTTGGCTGCCTCCACCAATTTCTTTCCCTTCTTTTGAAGGGGGATGGACACCATAGATGATACTACTGGAATCCTAACTAGGTTTGTAGACTCAACCAGGGCAACCTCAGGGACCACAGAAACCTTCTCCACCTCCCCAAGGCCTGCCCCAGAAGGCAGGGTGGCCTTCACTACCTCCTCCGCCACATCCTCATTATCCAGCCTGTCTAATTCAGCTATTAACACCCTATCTGAGATGTTACAGAGGGTTTCAGGACATGAATTATAGGAATGCCCCACAGACCCACACAAGTTGCACCTTATTACGCTGCAATCCTTGGCCAGGTGCCCAATCTCCTGGCACAAGGAGCAGCACATCACAGGACAGGTGGCGGCAAAATGCCCCTTGGCACCACACCGGTGACATACCCGCGGTTGGCCAGGATAAAAAATTATTAACCTATCCCTGCCAAGGAAGGTAGAGGAAGGAATATGCTGGAGCACATTCCCCTCCACCCTCAAGCAGACGGTGGTCGTCCACCCGCCTGTCCAGATCCCCCTTTCATCCGTAATTTTACTCAGTTGCGCCATAACATCCCCATATCTCCCCAGCCACACCACAATATCTGCAGGGGGGATCGACTCATTTCTCACCAGAACCGTGATTTTCTTGACCACGTTCTGGTGAGATATCAATTTTGGGGACAGACCAACCCACCTCGGGCTATGGGCATAGATGGAATCATATCTTTGCCAAAAAAGATCTAGCAATTCCGGCCGCATAAAAGATACATCGTATCGTATGCCCACCCCTAACCACCGCCGAGTAGACAAAAGCGGATGAAACTGCGGGGGTACTCTCAACAGAGGGAGCAGGGTCCGGGGGGACCGCAGCCAGGGCAACAGAAGGAGCCTGAACCTGAGGACCAGGGACCACCGGTTCAGACCCCTGAACCTGGGGACCCGGACTACCAGAAGGGGGACTGGACAAAGCAGAGCCCTGGGAGGCCCGCACCTGTACCTCAGAAACAATTACATGGGAACTAAGCAGTACCTGACCCGCAGGGACTAGGGTTTGGGAAATCAGCCCACCAGATGGGGACCCCAACAGGACAGACACAACCCCAACACCTTCCACAGCCTTCAAGGGGGCGGAGCCAATGGGAGCCTTCACCAGGGGGACAGAGGAACCCGGACCACCCAAACCCTGCACTGCAGGAGGAGCCTGCACTATAAGTATAGCCCCAGACATATTACCCGCAAGGATGTCCATTGGTGCGTCACCACCAGATTTTGCAGAGTCCTGCAGCACACCTTCGACCATCAGCACACCATCTTTTACTGACACGGAGCTCCCCAGTTGGACAAAAAATGCCCGGACCTTCTTCACCGGCTTGGCCGGCTTACGCGGCATATTTTCTTCCCCATTTCCGGAATCCTTGGAAGTGATCACTTCTCAACGCCGGCTCCATTTCCTGGACAAAGCTGAGCTTTCCCGCGGTCTCCGCCTCCTCCACTTGCGTTCCCCAATCCGCGCTCTGCTGCCCGAGGGGGAGGGAGCCCGACTCATACGTGGCCTCGGTATCAGCCGGCGCCATTTCCGAAATCACTGCAGCAGGCTCAGCCAGCCCCTGCACCGGCTCACCTCCTATCACTGATGCATCCGACAGCTCCTCCATGGAGGAGACCTCGTCCACATTGCCTCTTGCCACCGCCACACACTTGCTCCTAGCTGCTTTAAAGCGGCTATTGTTTGCATATTTCTCCCTCAAGACTCCGCTCTTTCTCTTGAGGGCCGCCACATACTTCTCTTGGATGGAGACCCACTGCTTTAAGGCCTCCAGACCAGGCTTCATGGCCGGTCTTTTTGAGCTCCAGACCCGATCATAACTGGAGCACATCTTCTTGAGCTCCATGCTCAATTTGACCAGCTTGGCCTCCTCTTTCTCCACGGTCTTTATCCGGGCAGCTACCCGGCCTCTATACTCCGCGTATCCTTCCCCCTTCTTTGGGGCTGTTCCCAGGTCCTCCACAGATGGGAAGCCAGGACCGGTACTAGGCCCCTCCGGGGGTCTCCCACCGCTGGATCCGCCATCCTCCCTGGGCTTGAGCAGGGCACTTTAGCCCCAGGCTTCTCGGGCCTTCCTGGAGCTCAGCAGAGCTTTCCACCTTTCGACCACACCCGTCAGGAAAAGACTCAGCACTGGTGGTGCTGTGGCTCACCTGCTCTGTGGGCTGCAGTACCAGCTTCTACCCTGCATTCAATATATCTGGTCTCCCCGGACCCTGCATTCACTATATCCGGTCTCCCTAGACCCTGCATTCACTATATGTGGTCTCCCCGAACCTCACATTTACTATATCCTCTCTCCCTGGACCCCAAATTCACTATATCCGGGCTCCCCAGATCCTGCATTCACTATATCTGATCTCCCCGGACCCTGCATTCACTATATCCAGTCTCCCCAAAACCTGCATTTACTATATCCTCTCTCCCTGGACCCCGAATTCACTATATCTGATCTGCCAGGACTCTGCATTCACTATATCTGGTCTCCCCGGACCCTGCATTCACTATATCCGGTCTCCCCAGACCCTGCATTCACTATATCTGCTCTCCCTGGACCCTGCATTCACTATATCCGGTCTCCTCAGATCCTGCATTCACTATATATGGTCTCCCTGGACCCTGTATTCACTATATCTGGTCTCCCCGGACCCTGCATTCACTATATCTAATATCCCCGGACCCTGCATTCACTATATCTGGTCTCCCCGGACCCTGCATTCACTATATCTGGTCTCCCCGGACCCTGCATTCACTATATCTGGTCTCCCCGGACCCTGCATTCACTATATCTGATCTTCCCGGACCGTGCATTCACTATATCTGGTCTCCCCGGACCCTGCATTCACTATATCTGGTCTGCCCGGACCCTGCATTCACTATATCTGATCTCCCCGGACCGTGCATTCACTATGTCTGATCTCCCCGAAGCCCGCATTAGCCTATGTGTCCATGCACACATATACTTTTAGAAGCTCTTAGTAGCAGTAGAATTACTAAACTCTCCTAAACTCTGGTAAACGCCGGTGCCCAATGTTTACCAGAGTTTTTATTTTCACTGGTTGTTAAGCAGAGGGTCGGGAAGCCATCTGCTGTGTCCTTAATTAATGGAGGAGTCCTCAGGGAATCCCACTGACAGATGAATGTAAAAAATAAAACATTGCAATATAAAGTTATGAAAAAACGGCGTGGGGTCCCCTCCAATCCATGCCAGGCCCTTTTGGTTATGGTAAAGATTTTAAGGGGAACCCCACGTCAAACAAAAAAAAATAGTGTTGGGTCCCCCCAAAATCCATACCAGACCCGTATCCAAGCATGCAGCCTGGCAGGTCAAAAAAGGAGGGGACAAGTGAGCACCCCCCCCTCAAACCCTACCAGGCCACATGCCCTCAACATGTCCCCATGTTGACGAGGACATAGGCAGCTTCCACACAACCCTGGCCAGTGGTTGTGTGAGTCTGTGGGCGGGGGGCTTATCGGAATCTGGCAGCCCCATTTAACCTCCCTGGAGGTATTCCCGAGTGTAGCTCGGGGTAAAGTTTCAGCACCACAAGCAGTAACCCCGAGCTACACTCGGGAATACCCTGCAGCATTGCTCCGAGATCTCTTCTTCTCTTACCTTGTCCTGCGCTCCTGCGATGTCCCCCCTGCAGTGTCCCCTGTAATGTCCTCCAGCCGATGTCGGCATCTGTCATCTGGGTTCCGTTCCCTGCGACGTCGGGACGTACGGGGGACAGAACTGGCGGGAAATTTGAAAACTGTAAAAGTGACATTCACTAAATACACTAAAATCACATAGTATAACATTCCTGTATCAACCCATTTCACATACATTTTGTCCCGAGTGCTTTGTCCTGCGCCCTGCCTGCATTTTTACTGTTCTTTCTGCCTGGAAACTGAGAAACGTCCATGACATCCAAAAAGCGTCCCTTTAGGTCAAAAGTGGTTTTAGACCGGCTAGAGAACAGCGATAGTAAATCAGAACCACTTGCAGAATTGAGTTGTAATGATTCGTGGGGGAAATTCATCATCATTACATTATTACATTACATAACATCGAGTTTATATAGCGCCAAAGGGGTTGCTCAGCGCTGTACAATAGAGGGGGGACAATACATGAAACAGTACAGCAACAACAAACAGCACACGAGGGTTAGAGGGCCCTACTCTTTCGAGCTTACAATCTAGGAGGGAGGGGGTAGTGGTACAGGAGGAAGTGGCTGTGGGGGATGGAGTGGTAGGAGGAATGAAGGAGAACGGCAGTTAGGTGAGGGTGGGGTAGGCTTCCCTGAAGAGATGGGTTTTCAGGGAGCGCCTGAAGGTGAGGAGGGAAGGTGACAGTCTGATGGATTGGGGTAGTGAGTTCCAGAGGATGGGGGAGGACCTGGAGAAGTCTTGCAGACGTGCGTGGGAGGAGGAGACCAGGGGGCAAGATAGAAGGAGGTCCTATGAAGAGCGAAGGGTACGGGTAGGGTGATACCTGGGAATCAGGTTGGTGAGGTAGTTAGGGGCAGTGTTGTGAATGTGAATCATCAGACACTGAAAACGATTTTGCGACTTTGCTCAGCAATGTGCGAACTTGGCGCTATATTTCAAATTTCAGTGTTTTTGGTTTGATTACATTATTGAATTAAATGTATTATTATTATATTATTATTTTTTATGATTATTTAATAAATTATAATTTATGATTTCGTGTTTCAAATTTTATCATACCCGGGATGTTTACTAGACTCTTGTTAGGACAGATTTCAGTGAGTTATTCCTAAAAATTACAGGCCTACAATAAAAAAAATACATATTTCCATGCAAAAAAATGTACCGCTTTGAACGCAGAAATATGGACATAATCAGACCGCTAGGGAGGTTAACAAGGGGGGACTCCAGATCCTGCCCCATTTGAATGAGTATGGCGTACATAGTACCCAAACTCATTCACCAAAAAATTGTAAACAGTAAATAAAAACACAGCACAAGGTTTTGACAAGTCCTTTAATAAAAAATCAAAAATTAAAAGGCCGACCAGGAAAAAAAAAGAAAACTCTAATCTCCCAAACCGTACACTCTGCTCCTCGCAAGACCTCCTACTTTCTAGCTCCCTTATCTCCTCCTCCCATGCTCTTCTCCAAGACTTCTCCAGGGCGTTACCCATCCTCTGGAACTCCCTGCCCCAAGCTATCAGACTATCACCTACTCTACTTACCTTTAGACGATCGTTGAAAACCTATCTCTTCAGGGAAGCCTATCCCGCCCTCTGCTAATACTGGAATCCTCTACGCTTCCAACCACTCCATCCCCCACAGTTTTACCTATTGTAGCACTCACCCCTCCCTCCTAGATTGTAAGCTCCAAGGATCAGGGCCCTCAATTCCCTCTTGTATTGAACTGTATTGTTACTGTATTGTCTCCCACTATAATGTAAAGCGCTGAGCAAACTGTTGGCGCTATATAATAATAATCTCCACGAAGGCCTCCTGCAGTCTGGCAGCTCCATGGTCTGACAGCTCTTATATACTATGTAAAAACAAGAAATAAATTATCCCAGCTTTGAGTTGCCCCTTATCACCCTACTGCCCTAGGTATTGGCCTTTGAATGCCGTTATGGGGAATACAACCATATTTGTCAATGTTTGGCCTTCTTTTTATATTCTTACTAGAACTGTTATTCTACTCTAACATAAACCTCCTACTTTTCCTAAAAACGCTCTTCAAAGAAATTGCTGTAGCCAAAGCTCTCTGCTGTCATGCGGCGTCTGTGTCTTCCTTTGGATGTTGAGGAGCGTATCTGGCTGGAAGCTTGTCATTTTTTTTGTGTTAAGATACATCTGTGGAAGTGATCATCATCTTTCTTTGGAAAGCTCCAGATGCTTCTTTGATTGACTTGACCCAATGACCTTCTGAATGAAAACAATAACATTTGCTCTTGACTTGGACTGCTTTCAGTACTAACAAGGACACGGAGCCCAGCAGAATGCAATCCGTAATGTTTACCTAAGACTGAAGTTACATTAATAACAATTAGCCGACAGGGCTCCACAGGGCTCCACAGGGCCGCCATTGTGCAGCTAGAGTGAGACAATTTGTCGTCGGTTTAAATATTCTGCTTTGCAGAGGTCACTGGGCAAACCTGTAACAACCCCTGCGAGCATACATAAAGTCTCTGAGAAGCCCTAGCTAAATGTGAAAAGTTTGGATGACATAGATTTAATAATATTTTAAAAATCTTTTTGTTAAGTAAAGCTTATAGTGGCTGCATATACACTATATGGCCAAAGGTTGGTGGACATAGACCACCACTATATGGCCAAAACTATGGGGTTCTCCAAATCAGGGGTGGACTGACCATTTGGAAACCACTGCCCGAGAGCCTGGGGTCAGTATTATTATTATTATACAGTATTTATATTGTGCCAAAGGGTTTCCTCAGCGCTGTACAATAGCAAGGGGGACAGAACATGAGACAAGACAGAAACAACACAATACACGAGGGGTTCGAGGGCCCTGCTCTTTCGAGCTTACAATCTAGGAGGGAGAGGAAAGTGGTACAGGAGGAAACAGGGGTACAGTAGGGGGCCCCATGAGATGCCCCTGGTACCTTTTTCATAGGCTTTTTTGAGTTTGGGCAAGGATACAGGGGCCCCATGATCCCCTATTGCCCAGGGGCCCCATGAGTTGTCAGTCTGCCCCTGCTCCAAATTATTGAGTTCAGTTGTTTCCAGTGAAGGGAACTGGTAATGCTTCAACAGGCAAAGATATTTTAGACAATTGTGATCTTCCTTGTGGTAATAGTTTGGGGAAGGCCCTTTTCGGTTCAAGTATAACCCTTGTGCACAAAGCTGGCTCCATAAAGACAAGGTTTGATTTAGAGCAGACTTTCTCAACCTTTTCAAAACAGAGGAACCCTTGAAACAGCTTTCACAGGGAACCCCAGCTAAAAATGACAATATCTTATTCATGATACATTAGTGTGATGGTCAGTGCGTAGGCAGGTTGAAATGAGTGAGTTAGGTGCTTCCCCGAAAGTGTGGGTAGGAGTTGATGTCCTTCCTGTTTCTTAGGTTTTTGGAGAGTTTTTTGGGTCCGACCCACTGCACCTGTGTATATAAAAGTGGACAATGAGCTGGATTGAGAGGTTCATTGCTGCTGTTGCTATTATCTAGCCTTTGGTTTTTGTCCATGGTCTCTCCGGTTCCTCGAAGAGAGCTACACCTGGAAAAGGTACCAAGATGACACAGCCTGCCATCAAGATGAAAAACTGTCAAAACTTGGGGTTCACCCCAAAGACACCAGCTGCTGGAGCATACCTCTGTTGGATGCTGTGACCTCATGGCCTCCACCTCTGCAGGAATGCCAGGGCAGCCTGGTTAGGTTTAGGGACTAGAGAATTAGGAACAATGGTTGTTACTGAAAAAACTTGGGGAAGTCCTGTTGTTCTTTTGCCTTTGTGTCCCTTGGACTGTATGCTGTTTTGCACTTTATTTAAGTAAAGTCTTTGAAACTTTTTCATCTGCCTGGTCTGAAGTCCTTTAACCGCTTGCCGCCCTGCCACTGTGTATATACGTGTGCAGGGCGGCAGTGGAGCGCAAAACCACGTTTAAAAACGGGTTCCGCGCTCCCGACACTTTCGCCGGCAGGGGGCACGCGCGCGCGCTCCCGCCGACCCGCGGGTGACACTATTTGATCCAGGAGGGATCAATCATTAGATTTCAGCCAGTGATTTCTGGCTGAAATCACATGATCGGTCCCTGTCCTATCCTGTCCTGTGTTGACATACACACAGGGCAGGATATGATGTCATTCTTCTCTGCCTGGACACATTCCGTTCCAGACAGAGAAGAAGACATCCAAAAAGTGAGTACACAAGCACTACACTACAGTTAGAACACTCTAGGACACATTTAACCCCCTGATCGCCCCCCCCCTCCAGTTAACCCTTCACTGCCCTGTCACCAGTGTCACTGATCAGTGAAGCGATTTTTACTGATCGGTGTCGCTGGCGACTTCCGATAGAGTTAGCGCCCCTCCCAGATAGCGCCAGATTGCCCGCCAGTACACCAGTAATCCCGTTTAACCCCTTGATCGCCCCCCCCACCAGTTAAACCCTTCACTGCCCTGTCACCCAGTGTCCCTGATCAGTGAACCAATTTTTACTGATCACTGTATCAGTGTCGCAGGCGACTTCCGATAGAGTTAGCGCCCCTCCCAGATAGCGCCAGTTTGCCCGCCAGTACACCAGTAATCCCGTTTAACCCCTTGATCGCCCCCCCCCCAGTTAACCCCTGCACTGCCCTGTCACCAGTGTCACTGATCAGTGAACCAATTTTTACTGATCACTGTATCAGTGTCGCTGGCGACTTCCGATAGAGTTAGCGCCCCTCCCAGATAGCGCCAGATTGCCCGCCAGTACACCAGTAATCCCGTTTAACCCCTTGATCACCCCCCCTCCAGTTAACCCCTTCACTGCCCTGTCACCAGTGTCACTGATCAGTGAACCAATTTTTACTGATCACTGCATCAGTGTCGCTGGCGACTTCCGATAGTGTTAGCGCCCCTCCCAGATAGCGCCAGATTGCCCGCTAGTACACCAGTAATCCCATTTAACCCCTTAATATCCCCCCCCCAGTTAACCCATTCACTGCCCTGTCACCAGTGTCACTGATCAGTGAACCGATTTTTACTGATCACTGTATCAGTGTCGCTGGCGACTTCCGATAGTGTTAGCGCCCCTCCCAGATAGCGCCAGTTTGCTTGCTAGTGCACCAGAAATCCCATTTAACCCCTTGATCGCCCCCCTCCCCCCCCCCCCCAGTTAACCCCTTCACTGCCCTGTCACCAGTGTCATTGATTACAGTGAACAGATTTTTACTGATCACTGTATTAGTGTCACTGGTGACTTCCGATAGTGTTAGCGCCCCTCCTAGATAGCGTCAGTTTGCCCGCTAATGCACGGGATTTTTTTTACCAAAAACATGTAGCAGAATACATTTTGGCTTAAATTTATGACTAACTTTGAGTTTACGATATATTTTTTATAGCTGAAAGTAGAAAATATTGTTTTTTTCAAAATTTTTGTGTTTTTTTTGTTTATAGCGCAAAAAATAAAAAACGCACAGGTGATCAAATACCACCAAAAGAAAGCTCTATTTGTGTGAAAAAAAGGACGTAATTTTCGTTTGGATGCAGCATCGCATGACCGCGCAATTATCATTTGAGTTAGTGCAGCGCTGTATAGCAAAAAAAGGCATAAATTACAGTATCTATACCATAGTTTGTAGACGCTATAACTTTCACACAAAGCAATCAATATACACTTATTGGGATTTTTTTACCAAAAACATGGAGCAGAATACATTTTGGCTTAAATTTATGACTAACTTTGAGGTTACGATATATTTTTTATAGCTGAAAGTAGAAAATATTGTTTTTTTTCAAAATTTTCGTGGTTTTTTTGTTTATAGCGCAAAAAATAAAAAGCGCACAGGTGATCAAATACCACCAAAAGAAAGCTCTATTTGTGTGAAAAAAAGGACGTAAATTTTGTTTGGGTACAGCATTGCATGACCGCGCAATTATCATTTGAATTAGTGCAGCGCCAAACAGCAAAAAAAGGCCTGGTCATTAAGGGGGGTAAATCCTCTGGGGCTCAAGTGGTTAAAGAGGGGTGTAATGTAAATAAAAGGTACAACTTTGCACTTAGTCTACAGCCTGGGTCACTAGCAAAAGAGTCAGCATGTTAAGAGTCACCTTAATGCAAGATATATACAGTTGTGTTCAAAATAATAGCAGTGTGTTGAAAAAAGTGAATAAAGCTGAAAATCCTTCTAATAGATTTTATTTCCATACACACAAATGCATTGGGAACACAACACATTCTATTCCAAATCAAAACATGAAGAAAAATAGATCAAATTTGTGTTGTTCCTCTAAAAAAATTGAAGAAAAGTGAATATTAGACGGTTCAAAAAAATCGCAGTGTTTGTATTCTTCTTTACAAACTCAAACATTCACTATATAAACTGAGAAATGTTTGAAGATTTTGCTTTCCTTTGAATGACTTCATGAATATTTGGTTGTAGTCGCACTGTTTCTGAGAACTGCTGTACATCTGTGTTGTATGGAGTCACCCAACTTCTGGCCCCTGTGATCAGGTATTCCAGCCCAGGATGATTGGACAACATTCCACAGTTCTCTATTTCTTGGTTTTGCCTCAGAAACTGCATTTTTTATGTCACCCCACAAGTTTTCTATTGGATTAAGATCCGGGGATTGGGCTGGCCACTCCATAACGTCCATCTTGTTGGTCTGGAACCAAGATGTTGCACGTTTACTGGTGTGTTTGGGGTCGTTGTCTTGTTGGAACACCCATTTCAAGGGCATTTCCTCTTCAGAATAAGGCAGCATGACCTCTTCAAGTATTCTGATGTATTCAAACTGATCCATGATCCCTGGTATGCGATAAATAGGCCCAACACCGTAGTATGAGAAACATCCCCATATCATGATGCTTGCACCGCCATGCTTCACGGTCTTCACAGTGTACTGTGGCTTGAATTCAGTGTTTGGGGGTCATCTGACAAACTGTCTCCACCCACTAGACCCAAAAAGAACAATCTTACTTTCATCAGTCCACAAAATGTTGCGCCATTTCTCTTTAGGCCAGTCAATGTGCTCTTTGGCAAACTGTAACCTCTTCAGCATGTCTTTTTTTCAACAGTGGGACTTTGCGGGGGCTTCTTGCAGATAGCTTGGCTTCACATAGGTGTCTTCTAATTGTAACAGTCCTCACAGGGAACTTTAGACCTTCTTTCATCTTCCTGGAGCTGATTGTTGGCTGAGTCCTTGCCCTTTTGGCTATTCTTCTATCCATTCCAATGGTAGTTTTTCACTTTCTTCCACGTCTTTCAGGTTTTGGTTGCCATTTTAAAGCATTTGTGATCATTGTAGCTGAGCAGCCGATCATTTTCTGCACTTCTTTATATGTTTTCCCTAATCCAATCAACTTTTTAATCAAGGTACGCTGTTCTTCTGAACAATGTCTGGAACGACCCATTTTCCTCAGAATTTCAGAGAGAAATGCACTGTAACCAGCATGTACAACATTTGCTGCTTTCCTTCCTTAAATAAGGGCAATAATTGCCACCTGTTTTTCAAAGAATGAATGACCTCACTAATAGACCTCCACACTGCTATTATTTTGAACACGCCCCTTTCAATGAGTGATTCAATGACACAGAATCAGCAGCATGCATGTCATGACTGTTGGGTCTGTTGGATTTCTATTACTCTACTACACCTGCTAGTAAATTATTTGCCATGTAGAAATATCATTTCTACCAAAAACAGTGATTGATCCGGTTAGTGATGTCTGACTGCTATTATTTTGAACACAACTGTATGTGGTTGCCACGAGCAATGAAAGTACAATTAGCAAGCAGCCTGTGGTAAATGTGTACCTAATAAAGATGGAATTTCCCCTAGCCGTGAGGGAGATGTTGTCGGCACTGCCTACACCGCATTCCGTCCCCCATCCTGTACAGAAGTACTGAAGTTCAGGATTTAAAGTCAAGTGCATGTTGGAGCCCATGCTATGTGCATAGCGGGGTTTCATGCTGCTACCAGGACCAGTAGTGGGAAACGCAGGAAAAGTGGTTGTGGCCAGTGCATGGCCCGCCTAATTGCCAGCTACATTGAGAAGATATGCATTTACACGGGGACCTGAAAGTTAACTGGAGAACAGGTGTTGTGCAAATGTACATGGTGTACGTTCATCTCTAAGAATAGAGTCAAGTATTCCCTGATGGCAACCTCAGCCCTGTCCTGTGGCATTGGTAAAAATAGCACTAAAGCAAAGGTTCCCCATGTGAGTGAATTAGAGAGAGAGAAACTCTGTAGGTACAGAAAAAACACAGTAATTGGCGCTGGAGTGGTATGTAACTATATATAGACAGTTCATAAAAGTCCATTAACTAGTTGCTGACAGCTCTACAATGCGGTTGTCTAGTTCTGGGAGGGCATCCATGGATGACCACCAAGAACACGCCCCCTACATGCCCCCAGCGGCGCGCACCCGGCGCCGCCAGTGATCGCTGTGTCCTACGGACACAGCAGATCACATGATATGGGAAATGGCCAATCACAATGGCCTTTTACCACATGATCAGCTGTGTCCAATGACACAGCAGATCACCGGGTAAATAGAGTTGCCGGTTATCGGCTGCAGTACTGCTGATAACCGGCAATTGTTGGAGAAGTGATCGGCACTGATCATCAGGGCACTGATGATCAGTGCCCATCAGTGCTGCCCACCTGTGCCACCCACCTGTGCCCATCAGTGCTACCCACCTGTGCCTAGCAGTGCCATCCTCCTGTGCCCAGCAGTGCTGCCCACATCTGTCCAGCAGTCAGTGCCACCCATCAGTGCCACCCATCAGTGCAGCATCATCAGTGCCAGCTATCAGTGCCTCTTATCAGTGCCCATCAGTGCTGCCTATCCGTGCCACCTTATCAGTGCCCATCAGTGCTGCCTATCAGTGCCCATCAGTGCTGCCTATCAGTGCCTCTTATCAGTGCCCATCAGTACTGCCTATCCATGCCACCTCATCAGTACCCATCAGTGCTGCCTATCAGTGCCCATCAGTGCTGCCTATCAGTGCCGCCTTACAGTGCCCATCAGTGCTGCCTATCAGTGTCGCCTATCAGTGCAGCCTCATCAATGCACATCAGTGAAGGAGAAAAATTACCTGTTTGCAAAATTGTATAATATAAACAAAGAAAAACGTTTATTTTTTAAACTTTTTGTTTATAGCGCAAATAATAAAACACCCAGCAGTGAGTAAATACCACTAAAAGACAGCTCTATTTGTGTGAAAAAAATGATAACAATTTCATAAGGGTAAAATGTTGCATGACTGCACAATTGTCATTCAAGGTGCGAGTCCAGGGGCGGACTGACCAATTGGAAACTCGGGCACTGCCCGAGGGCCCGGGGTCAGTAGGGGGCCCCATGAGATGCCCTTGTTACCTTTTTCATAGGCTTTTTTGAGTTTGGGCAAGGACACAGGGGCCCCATGATCCCCTGTTGCCCGGGGGCCCCATGAGTTGTCAGTCCGCCCCTGGGTGCGACAGCACTGAAAATTGGCTTGGGCAGGAAGGGAGTATATATATAAGTGCCTAGTAAGCAAGTGGTTAAAGTCCATATGGAAGACCATTACCATTCACAGTGGAATTGCAGGAGCAGAAAGCGGCATCAGCGGCAGCACCCTTAGAGCGAAGCTGAACTCTGTATGTGAAAAAGGAGCAGAGGGGCGCCAGACGAAGTGCAGCATTAAAATATGTATTTATTAGACACAAACAATTAGCACAGTAGATGAAAGGAAGGCATGTCACAAATATGGTCCGGACTCCCGGAAGACAACAGGTGGCAAGTGATCTTCACGCAGCTGATGTGAAGCAGGAAGGGTATCCTGGTGCGGCCAACCATCGTGGACCGCAATATGGTGCCGGGCCGGACGTGATGTCAGCCAAGAGCGTGATGACGTGAGTGGGTGGTGACGTGTTTCAAAGCAATAGCTTCTTCTTCAGACCTCACCTGTACAAGGTGCCTATCGCAGCTCAGAAGAACCCAACTTGGGGGTAGCCTTCTCATGTTTCCCAGACTTGTTGCCCAAAGAGTTAATTGGAAATTGTGGAGGACGTGACAAACGACCGCCACCCTGCTGCCCCCTTGCTACAAGTGGGAGGAATGCTCCTCACACTTGTGATCATTGGGAAGAATTACCCAAATACATATAGCTAAAAAGATTAATGGAATCAGTGGGAACTTATCTGAGAGGCAAACATTGCTCATTGCTGAAAGAACACCTAGCGCCCTCTGGAGAACCTACAGTTCAAGGGAACCCTGGTTGAGAAACCCTGATATAGAGTTTGAAACTTGACTGGCCTGAAAAGAACCCTGACCTCAACCCTACTGAAAAACAGTTCAAAGCAATAGCTTCTTCTTCAGACCTCACCTGTACAAGGTGCCTATCGCAGCTCAGAAGAACCCAACCTGGGGGTAGGCTTCGCATGTTTCCCAGACTTGTTGTCCAAAGAGTTAATTGGAAATCGTGGAGGACGTCACAGACAACCGCCACCCTGCTGCCCCCTTGCTACAAGTGGGAGGAATGCTCCTCACACTTGTGATCATTGGGAAGAATTACCCAAATACTTATAGCTAAAAAAAGATTAATGGAATCAGTGGGAACTTATCTGAGATGCAAACATTGCTCATTGCTGAAGGAACACCTAGCGCCCTCTGGAGAACCTAGAGTTCAAGGGAACCCTGGTTGAGAAACTCTGATTTAGAGTTTGAAACGTGACTGGCCTGAAAAGAACCCTGACCTCAACCTTACTGAAAACCTTTGGAATTAACTGGAATACTGATTACTAGCCAGTGTTGGTACCTGACTTCACAAATGCTCTTTTGGATGAACGGGTACAAATATCTTGTAAAAGGTCTTAGCAGAAGAGTGAAGGCTGTTGTAGCTGCAAAGAGAGAAGGCCACATCCATAATAATGGCCATGATTTTGGAATGGGATTTCAAAACAACGCACAAAGGTGTGATGGTCAGGTGTCTAAACATTTTGGCCATACGGTGTACCCAAAGCAGCTTTCATTGCTTACTCTACTCCCAAATGTCGCTAAATTCAGGGAAAGGCCTAACATGTCTTGGAAGTGATGGACCCTGCTTTCCCTTTCCCACTCTCCTCCCATTTATATTGGCCAATTAAGCAGTCCATTGTGAGTGCGTGTAGTGGGGAGGGGGTAAGGGGGATCCAGAGTGATCTCTTCTAGCTAGAAGCTTCTAGCATTACGTCACTTCCACGTCCTGCTGTCCCTTTCCCTGGCTGTTGTTTCAGTGGAAGAAGCTCTTGAAGCATGAGCTGCACTCCATTAGCTCCAGAGGAGGGCAGGTGAGACATTAAAATGACCCCTGACGTCTCATTAAAGCAAACAAGGCATAGCTGAATGCTATCGCATGAGGGCTTTCAGAAAGTGTTAAAGTGAAAAATAAAATGTGCAAAAAATGAAAGTTACACTCATGCACTTAACCCTTTCACTGCCAGAGCCGTGTTTGTGATTTTTATACAAATAAAAAAAAAAACATTTTCTGCCTGAAGATTAAAGCCCTCAAATGTTTTATATTTTCAGAGAGTAGAGACCCTGGAGAATAAAATAGTTGTATATCTAATTTTTTTATGTCAAATGATATTTGTGCAATGGTTTATCTAGTAAAAATTCCATTCACGCTAATTTTAGAGCACAAAAATGCAATAAATTATTATTATTATTATACAGGACTTATATAGCGCCGACAGTTTGCTCAACGCTTTACATTATGGCGGGAGACAGTACAGTAACAATACAGTTCAATGCAAGAGGGACTAGAGGGCCCTGCTCCTTGGAGCTTACAATCTAGGAGGGAGGGGATAGTGGTACAAAAGGTAATTCGCTGTGGGGGATGAAGTGGTAGGAGGAGTAGGGGTTTCCAGTATTAGCTGGGGTCGGGGTAGGCTACCCTGAAGAGATGGGTTTTCAGAGTGCACCTAAAAGTGATCAGAGTAGGCAGTAGTCTGATAGCTTGGGGTAGGGAGTTCCAGAGGATGGGTGAAGCCCTTGAGAAATCCTGGAGACGAGCATGGGAGGAGGAGAAAAGGGAGCTAGAGAGTAGGAGGTCTTTCGAGGAGCGGAGAGTACGGTTTGGGTGGTATTTAGAGACAAGGTCGGTAATGTAAATAGGGGCAGTGTTACGGCTTTATACGTCAGTGTTAGTGTTTTGAATTGTATCCGTTGGGCAATTGAAAGCCAGTGGAGGGATTGGTAGAGAGGGGTGGCGGATACAGAGCGGTTATTAAGGGGAATGAGTCTGGCAGCAGCATTCAAGATGGACTGGAGTGGGAATAGCCTGCGATGAGGTAGGCCAGTGAGGAGGGAGTTACAGTAGTCAAGGCGAGATATAACAAGGGAGTGAATGAGTTGTTTAGTGGTTTCCGGGGTTAGGAACGGTCATTTGTGAGTTTGAGTAGGGCAGTTTTGGTGGAGTGTAGGGGGCGGAGGCCGGACTGTAAAGGGTCAAGAAGGTTGTTGTCTGTTCAATGTCAAAGGGTTCTGAGGCCCAAATTCCACCTCTGACTTGGCACATGTCTGCTCCACTGGAAATACAGACCATCAACTTTCTTACACTCAGCATGGCAGAACTCGGATACCCAATCATGGTGGACCATTTTACTAAGCTTGCAGTGGCAGTACTGATCCACAACTAGACTGCCACCCAGATGGTTTGGAAGCATTTCTGCCTTCCTTATGGATGTCTGCAGATAATACATTCAGACCTGGGACACTGTTTGCAAAGTGAGTTCTTCAAAGAATGGCACTGCTCACTAGGCAGTCACACACTACCCAGTACCACTTACAAGGCAATGGAGAATAGTGAGGCTAAATCACACCTTCATACAACTGCTGAGAGGCTTTGTTGTGAGAAACAATGGACCAGATACTTATCCAAAGTGGTGTGCACAAGCATACATACATACATACATGCATACATACATTCCTTGACAGGCCACTCACCCTACTATGTTATATTTAGGCATACTCTCAGTGGGCCCACAGACCTATGGACCACAGTACCCAGAGAAGAACTTAAACACACTCTGACTTACTGGATTCAGGAGTGAAAACGATGTGTATCTGAAGTCTAACAATTCATTAAAGAATGGTCATGGGCACACACCAACAAGGAATATTGCCAACACAATATGAAGAATTCTATGGAGTTGCCCTACTACAGCCTATTCCACTTGTGCCAGTCTATGATATCCAGAGAGAAAGGACCCAAGAAAAATGGAGATGCCTTCGCTGTAAACTCCTCAAGTCCATTGGGACCCACATTGGGACCTATAAGGCGGTTTTTGAAGAAGCTGTCAAAATTCAGGAGCCACAAACATGTCTGCCACCAGAGGTTCAATGGTGGCTGCCTCATGCTTTTACACCATTATCTCCAAGACCATCAGAAGCAATGGATCCTGACAATATTACACAAACCAATGGTCAGCTAACTCAGGTCTATGCTTCCACTGTGGAGCACTCTGGACCACCATCCACTGATGCAGCTGGTGACAGAGAGGCGTCAACTCTCTTCATGGTGGAAGATGGAACAGAGATTCCTAGAGACCTAACATTTGGGACCCTGTATACTTTGTGCAGGATGAATTGAAATAGCCTGTAAACTTGCCACGGATGGCAATTTCAACTGGCAGAGTGCCTATTTACTAACCATGCTCAGATGCAGGTACAGGTCCCTATAACTCCCTTATCCACAGCCCACTGGGTTCCTGTAAGCTCCGAGAGAAGGTACATTTCTCTGATTCCCTCCATTGGCATGTAGGTTGGGCCTATTCGCTCAAACTCGGGGTACCTTTTATGCGGAACACGCTCATCAATGTCAGAACCAGTAACATTTAGGCAGTTCCACAACTTAGAGATGAGAGATGAGCTTCCTCTGTGTGCAGTAGTAAAGTGCAGAGTTCCTCTGACAATGTACTGTCCCATGTCACTACACACTGTAACTTTAGGTTACATTAGGAGGCATGTGCTGAGCCTGCGCCCACTCCACCAGTCCAGCATACCTCTGTTACCTTATTCCCAGTAACGGAATGGGGTCCCAATGTGCACCTAGCTCAGACCTTATGCGCTCACTTATTAACTATTTCACTTCCCTTACCTCATGACCAGAATATAGATCTCCGTAACACGGGTTCAGGTACGGTTGCTATTGAATACCTGTAAGGGAGTAGAAAGGTAATGGTTATTTGTCACGTCCTCCATGTTTTCCAATGAACTCCTTGGGCGCCAAGTCTGTGAAACATGAGAGGCCCTAACCCAGGCTGGGTTATTTTGGGCTATGCTAGGCATCTTGTACAGGGCTCTCTACTTCACACACGGGGTACCTCTACTCTGTGCCATTTTCACCAGTACCCTGGAACAAGGCTGAGGTTGCCATGAGGGAATTATCAAGGTCCTACCTTTCCTCAGGGCTTGTGCTGCTCCATGTGCTGGCATCCATCTTAGGTCTGCAAAGCATTGTGGGATCCTTTATGCTTTCAGACCTCTGTGGCTCCTCCCAGAAGGTGGTGGCTTATCACATTTAAGTCTGCTGTTTGCAGCTGTCCATTGCATTTGTGTCCTGTCTGTTGCACAGCAGCAAGCTCCTGTTCGGTTAACTCTTTACTCTCCTGGATACCGACTCGGCTTTGGCTAAGACTCCTCCTGGCTTCTGACCCCGGTTCTGGCGACCATTCTTCCTGGCTTCTGACCCCGGCTCTGGCGATCATTCTTCCTGGCTTCTGACCCCTTTAATCGCACCTCCTTGTGTGTCTGGCTCCTCGCTCCCTGACACTACATGAATGCCATGAATCCTGACGGTGCAGGTACGCCCTCGCTCCCTATGTTGGTTGCCAGACTTGATCAGCAGGATCTCTTGTTGGATCAGTTCGCTCAGGCGTTGCAGACGCTGCTTGCATGCACAGCGCACCTTGTTCCTGGTGCAATTAGGCCGGTTGTCACTCCTGTGGTCGCTCCCGCTGCTGCTCCGGTTGTTGCGCCTACCTCTGCATCTGCTGCTGCACCTGCGGTGCAAAGAGGTACGACTGGTTCCTTCCACAACGCTTTGGGGGTGAGCCGAGTCAGTGTCGGGGTTTCCTTAACCAAGTGGGCATATATTTTGAGTTGATACCCCACGCTTTTCCTACTGAGAGGTCAAAGGTGGGCTTCCTAATCTCGCTGCTCGGACAAGGCCTTGGCCTGGGCAAATCCCTTATGGGAGAACGATAACCCTGTGATTCACAAGTTTGCCGGGTTTTTTTTCCTCCTTCCGTAGGGTATTCGATGTGCCTGCTCGCTCCGCCTCTGCTGCCAAGCTGCTCATGTCCATGCATCAGGGTTCACAGACCGTTGCCGTGTACACCATAGAATTTTGTACCCTGGCGGCAGAGGTGGGTTGGAACAATGAGGCTCTGGTGGCTGCTTTCTCTCATGGTCTCTCAGATGCGTTGAAGGATGAGATTGCAGCCAAAGAACTGCCTGTGGAGTTCGAAGCACTCATTTCCTTCCTAATCCTGATTGACACCAGGCTCAGGGAGAGGCCTTCACTTAAGGAGCGTCTGCAGAGGCCTCCTAACCGATTGGCGCCTACGTTTTCTGTCCCACCCGTTCCTTCCTCTCCTCCCACGCCTCCTGGGGATGGCTTGTCTGGCGGTGAGCCCATGCAGCTGGGGTTTGCTCGCCTTTCCGAGGGGGAGTGGGCCTCTCGGCGTCGCGAGGGTCGCTGCCTGTACTGTGGTCTCGGTGGGCATTTTCGGCAATCCTGTCCGGTCCATCCGGGAAACGCTCGCACCTGAGATCCTGTCAGGGGCAGATCTTGGGTGGAGTTTCCTCGTCCCTGTTGTCCCGCAAAGATAAACCGCTAATCACCGTTGTCCTCTCTTTGGCGGAAGGCTCGGTGACGGCCCAGGCGTTGGTAGACTCTGGTGCTGGCGGGTTGTTTATGGACAGTTCGTTTGCTGCTCAGTACTCCATTCCTCTGCAGGCTCGAGTTACTCCATTGGTTCTAAAGGCGATAGATGGCAGGCCCCTGCAACCGCCGCAGGTTACCCACGAGACCCTGCCGGTTGAAGTAGCTATTGGGGCTGTTCACAAGGAGTTGGCCTGTTTCCAGGTAATTTCTTCTCCACACTACTCCGTGGCTTTGGGATATCCCTGGCTTCAGAAGCACAATCCGACCTTTAATTGGCGGTCGGCCTAGATTCTCCCGTGGTCTCCACAGTGTGGGGCCGGTTGCATCCATGGACCTGTTAAGGCATTGTGTGCCTCCTCGGACTCTGCAACCCGGTGCCACTCCTCCTCGTGGCAGGGTGTATCCTCTTTCGGTTGCGGAGAATCAGGCCATGGAGGAGTATGTTGCGGATGCGCTTTCCCGGGGGCACATTCGCAAGTCTACTTCCCCAGCAGGAGCTGGCTTTTTCTTAATGAAAAAGAAGGGCGGTGAATGGAGGCCTTGCATTGATTATAGGGGTCTCAATCGAATCACGATTAAGAATGCTTACCCAATTCCGTTGATTACCGAGTTGTTCGACCGCCTCAAGGGAGCAAAGGTCTTTACTAAACTCGACCTTCGGGCTGCGTACAACCTCGTACGGATCAAGGAGGGCGACGAGTGGAAGACCGCGTTCAACACCAGAACCGGCCACTATGAATCCCTGGTTATGCCCTTCGGGTTGTGTAACGCACCCGCGGTCTTTCAGGAGTTCATTAATGATGTCTTTCGTGACTTGTTGCAGCAGTGCATGGTGGTTTACTTGGACGACATCCTGGTTTACTCTGCATCTATGGAGTCTCATATCCAGGATGTCAAGCGGGTGCTGCAACGGTTACGTGAGAACGAGCTTTTCTGTAAGCTCGAGAAGTGTGAATTTCACCGATCCCAGGTTGCCTTTTTGGGCTACATAATTTCCGTGGGATTCTCCATGGACGCTCAAAAGGTTTCGGCGGTTCTGCAGTGGCCTCGTCCCAGTGGTCTTTGGTCCATTCAGCGCTTTTTGGGATTTGCCAACTATTATCGGAAGTTTATCAGGAACTTCTCCATGCTGGCCAAGCCTCTCTCAGATGACGAGTGGTCATCCGAGGCCATCTTAGCTTTCGAAGCTCTGAAATCCACCTTCGCTTTGGCTCCGATACTGTCTCATCCCAATCCTGGGTTACCCTTTGTCCTCGAGGTTGATGCATCTGAGACGGGAGTAGGTGCCCTCCTGTCTCAGGGTCGGTCGCCCGATGGACCCCTACTTCCCTGTGGGTTCTACTCCAGGAAGCTTTCCTCCACAGAATGCAACTACCAGATTGGAGACAGGGAGTTGTTGCCCATTATTCAGGCTCTCAAGGAATGGAGGCACCTGCTCGAGGGTTCTGCCGTTCCGATTCTCATTCTCACTGAGCACAAGAACCTGACTTATCTCTCGGAGGCTAAGAGGTTGACGCCCCGTCAGGCCAGATGGGCTTTGTCCTTGTCGCGTTTTAACTATGTGGTCTCCTATTTGCCTGGCTCCAAGAATGTCAGGGCTGATGCCTTGTCGCGGCAATACTCTGAGCTGTCCAGGGAGGACTCTGAGCCGACCTCGGTCATACCTCCAGATCAGATCCTGGCTGCCATTCGTACCAGCCTGACTTCTCCCCTTGGGGAGCAGATTTTGGCAGCTCAAACTGATGCTCCCTCTGAGAGACCGGCTGGTAGATGTTTCGTACCTGAGGGATTGCGCACCCGCCTGCTGCGTACCTAACATAATTCCAAGACTGCCGATCATCCGGGGAGGAACCAGTTGTCCTGGGTCGTTTCTCGTCTATTCTGGTGGCCATCTCTCCGTTCTGACATCGCCTCATATGTATCGTTCCCAATGGGGAGAGTCCCTGGTCACACCTGGGCATGGATTTCATTGTGGACCTCCCTGCGTCTCAAGGCCATACGGTCATTCTTATGGTCATTGATCGTTTCTCCAAGATGTGCCATTGTGCACCGTTCAAAAAATTGTCGACTGCACAAGAACTGGCTACGGTTTTCGCCAGGGAGATCTTTCGCTTGCATGGGTTGCCTAAGGTGATTGTCTCGGACCGTGGGAGCCAGTTTGTGTCCAGGTTCTGGCGCGCCTTCTGCTCCCAGTTGGGTATCAAGCTCTCCTTCTCTTCGGCCTACCACCCGCAGTCCAATGGGGCTGCGGAGCGTTCCAACCAGGCCTTGGAACAATTCCTTCGCTGCTATATCTTAGACCATCAAGACAATTGGGTCGATCTCCTGCCATGGGCAGAGTTTGCGAGGAACTCGGCTGTCAACTCCTCCTCCGAGATGTCTCCCTTCATGGCCAACTATGGGTTCCAACCCGCTGTATTGCCTGAGTTGTTCTCGCCACAGGACATTCCGGCTGTGGAGAACCATCTTGCTGCCCTGCGTTCTTCATGGGAGCAGATCCAGAGGTCCTTGAAGGGCTCAGCACAGCGCCAGAAGCTCCAGGCTGATCGTAAATGGTTGCCCGCTCCTTCTGTCCAGGTCGGAGATCGGGTGTGGTTGTCCGGTGTGGTTGTCCACTCATAACCTCAATCATCGGGTGCCCGGCCCAAAACTGTCTCCCTGTTTTGTTGGTCCTTTCTGCATCCTCCGCAGGGTGAACCCGGTTGCCTATGCCCTTGCTCTTCCTCCTGGGATGCATATCTCCAATGTCTTCCACATATTGCTGTTAAAGCCTCTGGTCTGCAATCGCTTTACTGCCTCACTGCCTCGGCCCCGTCCTATCCGGGTTGACAGTCATGAGGAGTATGAGGTGAGCCTCATCCTGGACTCTCAGTTGGTCCGCGGTCGGGTGCAGTTCCTGGTCCATTGGCGTGGTTATGGTCCCGAGGAGCGTTCCTGGGTTCCTTCCGCGGATGTTCATGCTCCTGCCCTCCTCCGCGCTTTTCATGCCCGCTTTCCCCAGAAGCCTTATGTTGAGCCGCGGAGGGGGAGGGGCCCTTCAAGAGGAGGTACTACCAAGGTCCTACCTTTCCTCAGGGCTTGTGCTGCTCCATGTGCTGGCATCCATCTTAGGTCTGCAAAGCATTGTGGGATCCTTTATGCTTTCAGCCCTCTGCGGCTCCTCCCAGGAGGTGGCGGCTTATCACATTTAAGTCTGCTGTTTGCAGCTGTCCCTAAACCAACTACTGTGGCTGCCCAAGCATACCTCCATGAGGTGAGTGTCCATCTTGGCATTCTCTGTGGTTTGGATGACTCAGTAAGTCCTTAGTGGACTGCAAGGTGCAGCAGTCCCAGTACCTTCAGCCGTGAGCGGGAATGGAACCAACCAACAGGGCTCAAAAGGGGCACACAAAGGCTCCAGGACCTCAGCCTTCCCCCTTTTCATATCACAGGTGGGATTACTAGGACCAAAAAGCCCAGGAACTGAGCTTACAACAGTTAATCCTTTTCCCCAGCCTGGGCCAACTGCTAACTCACCGATGCCGGCATGTTTCAACCTGCCAACAAGCAGTTCAGGTATGTCACAGCTGCTGAGGTGGAGGCAGCTAGGGATGTGATCTGCAAAGCTACCTGGGCACTGGTTTTGACATTGGAATGCCTCAGCCAGTGCCCAGGTAGCTTTGCAAGAACCTAATAGCATGTGGTTTGTCACCAGAGCGCTCCATCCCCAATGGGGTGGCACCTAATCCTCAGGCCTTGGATCACACAGATGCTGACTAAACATCTAGGAAGGAGATTAATGTTTAATTAGCTGTGATTTACAGTGCTGGTCTTGAGAGCCAGGTGTTTCCCGGAGACAAGTGATGTCACTTGGTAGGCAGCAGGAGGGGCCATGTTAGTTACTCTTCTCCATCCCCTCCATATTTTCATTGTTTACTAGGACACAGATCCATTGGTTGGTGGGACAAGGGCAGCCATGCCTGTATCTTACCAAACAGTGACACTGTTCAGTCTGGAAGCCTGTATCCTAGCAACCATTGATGCTGTGCAGCCTGGCTGCCTGCATCCTAGCAACCAATGGATCTATGTATCTTAGTGACCCAATGAAAAGACAGAGGAACCCTCTAGCTCACACACCCCCACCCATGCCTACAGCATATTCTATTTTATTCTATTTTTTCTGTTCTTTTTTATTCTACTCTGTTTTGCTTTATTCTATTCTGTTCTTTTCTATTGTATTGTATTCTATTATTTTCTATTCTATTCCCTTAGTTTCTATTTTATTCTATTTTGTTTTAATCTAATCTAATCTTTTAGAAATTCGAATTTCGTAAGACGGCTATATTCTAGTTTATTCTATTCTAATCTATTCTGGGTTTTTTTCTGTTCTGTTCTATTCAGTTCTGTTCTTTTTTACTGTATTCTAGTCTATTCCATTATTTTCTATTCTATTACCTTATTTTCTATTCTATTTTATTCTGTTCTTTTATTTTCTATTCTATTCTGTTTAGATTTGCTCTATTCTTTTCTATTCTATTCTATTATTTTATATTGTATTTTATTCTGGGGGGGTTTCTGTTCTGTTCTATTCAGTTCTGTTCTGTTTTACTGTATTTTATTCTATTCCATTATTTTCTATTCTATTTCTTTATTTTCTATTCTATTGTATTCTATTATTTTATTTTCTATTGTATTCTGTTCAGTTTTGCTCTATTCTTTTCTATTCTATCCTATTATTTTCTATTGTATTTTATTCTGTTCTAATCTTTTCAAAATTTGAATTCATTTTTTTGGATTCTATCCTTTTCTATTCTATTCTTTCATTTTCTATTCTATTCTGTTCAATTTTGCTCTTTTCTTTTCTATTCTATTCTATTATTTTCTGTTGTATTTTATTCAGTTTTTTCTGTTCTGTTCTATTCAGTTCTGTATTACTGTATTCTATTCTATTCCATTATTTTCTATTCTATTTCTTTATTTTATATTCTATTGTATTATATTCTTTTATTTTCTATTGTATTCTGTTCAGTTTCTTTTCTATTCTATCCTATTATTTTCTATTGCATTGTATTGTTTTTTTCTGTTCTAATCTTTTCAAAATTTGAATTCTATTTTTTTGTATTCTATTCTTTTCTATTCTATTTCTTTATTTTCTATTCTGTTCTTTTCTTTTATTTTCTATTCTAATCTTTTCTATTCTGTTTTATTCTATGCTATTCTTTTCGAAATTTGAATTTCGGAAGGCAGCTATATTTTAACACTAATACAAATAGTCTTTTAAGGAAATCAACAATATGTTTATATTTCAAATTTGTTTTCAAATTCAATTTAGTTTTTGGATTCGATTCAAATTCTATTTGATTTTCACACAAAATTGTGTTTGATTAGTTCGGATTCGTTTAAATTTGTTACATCCGAATTTCTGAATGACAAAAATGTTATCTGAATTTCAATTGGAAATTATTATTATTATTATTATTATTATACAGGATTTATATGGCGCCAACAGTTTGCTCAGCGCTTTACAATATAACGGGAGATAATACAGCAACAATACAGTTCAATACAAGAGGGATAGGAGGGCCATACCTGGGAGCTTACAATCTAAGAGGGAGGGGCTAGTGGTACAGAAGGTAGTAACTGTGGGGGATGGACTGGTAGGAGGAGTAGAAGATTCCATTATTAGCTGAGGGCAGGATAGGCTTCTCTGAAGAGAGAGGTTTTCAGAGATCGCCTAAAAGTGAGCAGAGTGGGCGATAGTCTGATAAATTGGGGTAGAGAGTTCCAGAGGATGGGGGAAGCTCTGGAGAAGTCCTGGAGACGAGCATGGGAGGAGGAGACAAGGGAGCTAGAGAGTAGGAGGTCGTGGGAGGAGCGGAGAGTACGGTTTGGGTGATATTTGGAGACAAGATTGGTGATGTAATTTGGGGCAGAGTTATAAATGACTTTATATGTTATTGTTAATGTTTTGAATTTTATCCGTTGGGCAATGGGAAGCCAGTGGAGGGATTGGCAGAGGGGGGTGGAGGACACTGAGTGGAGGCCAGTGGAGGGATTGGCAGAGAGGGGTGGAGGACACTGAGTGGAGGCCAGTGGAGGGATTGGCAGAGAGGGGTGGAGGACACTGAGTGGAGGCCAGTGGAGGGATTGGCAGAGAGGGGTGGAGGACACTGAGTGGAGGCCAGTGGAGGGATTGGCAGAGAGGGGTGGAGGACACTGAGTGGAGGCCAGTGGAGGGATTGGCAGAGAGGGGTGGAGGACACTGAGTGGAGGCCAGTGGAGGGATTGGCAGAGAGGGGTGGAGGACACTGAGTGGAGGCCAGTGGAGGGATTGGCAGAGAGGGGTGAAGGACACTGAGTGGAGGCCAGTGGATGGATTGGCAGAGAGGGGTGGAGGACACTGAGTGGAGACCAGTGGATGGATTGGCAGAGAGGGGTGGAGGACACTGAGTGGAGGCCAGTGAAGGGATTGGCAGAGAGGGATGGAGGACACTGAGTGAAGGCCAGTGAAGGGATTGGCAGAGAGGGATGGAGGACACTGAGTGGAGGCCAGTGGAGGGATTGGCAGAGAGGGGTGGAGGACACTGAGTGGAGGCCAGTGGAGGGATTGGCAGAGAGGGGTGGAGGACACTGAGTGGAGGCCAGTGGAGGGATTGGCAGAGAGGGGTGGAGGACACTGAGTGGAGGCCAGTGGAGGGATTGGCAGAGAGGGGTGGAGGACACTGAGTGGAGGCCAGTGGAGGGATTGGCAGGAGGGGTGGAGGACACTGAGTGGAGGCAGTGGAGGGATTGGCAGAGGGGGGTGGAGGACACTGAGTGGAGGCCAGTGGAGGGATTGGCAGAGAGGGATGGAGGACACTGAGTGGAGGCCAGTGGAGGGATTGGCAGAGAGGGGTGGAGGCCAGTGGAGGGATTGGCAGAGAGGGGTGGAGGACACTGAATGGAGGCCAGTGGAGGGATTGGCAGAGAGGGATGGAGGACACTGAGTGGAGGCCAGTGGAGGGATTGGCAGAGAGGGGTGGAGGACACTGAGTTGAGGCCAGTGGAGGGATTGGCAGAGAGGGGTGGAGGATACAGAATGGTTAGTAAGGTGGATGAGTCTGGCAGCAGCATTCATGATAGACTGAAGAGGGGATAGCCTGCGATGAGGTCGGCCAATGAGGAGCGAATGAAACTAATTGCTATGATTAAAGCACAGTCATTATACTTCTGAGCAGGAAGAAGAACCTGTGTATGTAATGAACAAATATGGCTGCTTTCTCGCACCCTTGTTTCTATGTGAAAGTAATTACTGTACATAGAGGCAAGGTTTCTAAAACAATAAAACAACCCATTGTTACTATACATGAAGCCAAAGGTCTACAGATATTCTGAGGCGCCAATAAGAAGCGGCTGTAATGGAAGGGTGTTATGGAGAGGAATATGCTGATCTGAGGAACGTACTACTATGGACTCTTCCCAAGGAAACACTTTACAGAGCTTTCTCACCGGGAGCCGCACCGTCAATAATGACTCTTTGTTACAAGCGTTGCTGAAGAGCTGTGAAATAGCTGCAGAGTCGACGGCCAACTTTTTTTTTTTTGAGTCGGCTCAGTTATTTTCTCCCTCAGCCAGATCTTAAGCCTCGGCTACGAGTCCGCTGGGCTTACGACTTTGACAAAGGGCAATTCTTCTTCCTCGTTTCAGTAACGTCTAATCCGTCTGGGGACGAGAAGGGCTTTTAAAGGTATTGCCCTGCTGGAACGTTGCTGGAGGACTAGAGCGGTGACTGCGCCCCCCGAGGTGTACTTGTTAAACCTCTTTCCTGTAACGAACTGAGAACATTTCCAGTTACTAGTCATTTAAAGCCTGGAGAAGGTTTTCTGTTGCTGTACACTTATACCTAGAAACATAAAACCATAAAAAAAACTGCTTTAAAGAAAAATCTGTCTGGTAAAAACACGTAGAGTACCTGGGATCCTGTGTTTGGGGTGCGCTGTGATCATGCTACTTTGCTCCTTTGGTTGCCCAGCAGGTGACATAGGAAGTCTGGGTTGGCTCTTTGTAGAGTTCTGGTAAAGTGAGGTTAAAACATTCTGTGATGTCACTGCCCTGAAAATCTAGCATTGGCCCTATTAGGGGTAGGATTGAATGAGTGACAGGGAAGCGCAAGTCTAACGGAAGTACCCAAGTGCAGCCGGGGTCCAGTTCCGTTACACCCAACATTCAAATGGTGGTCTCACTCCTAAATATTCTGTGATGTCACTGCCCTGAAAATCTTCAATTGGCCCTATTAGGGGTAGAATTGAATGAGTGGCCTCCCCTAACACACAGCCTTCTTACACACATATTAATAGCTACTAGATTGTCCATAGCTCGCAATTGGAAGAAATCATCCCCACTGTGACGAGAGTCACTTTGGGTGGGGGGCCCATGGAACACAGCTCACTTTGAAGGGGTGGGGAGACCCCTGTCTCAGCTCCCCATATCCCTAATATGTGTAAGTCACCCTGTGCCTGTTAGGGGTACAGGGTGGAATGTCCTGATATTGTGTAGATATGTATAGGTGGGGTGTGGGGGGTTGTTCATTGTTTACTACGATGTGCTGCATCCCACTGTTCTATTGTGGCTTGCTTGGGAGCAAACTATTATGGGATATATGCATTTGTGTATTGGCTTGGTGGAGGGTGTCTGATAATGTGACTCTGGTTGTTAGATTTGGTTTGCCCCGCCCTGTGTCCATATGCAGGGAGGTGGGTTGTTCCCTTGAATGTGTATATCTTGTGTCTGTGTTAAAATAAAGCAGTCTATTTCCTGATTTATTTCAAGACTGGTCTTGTCTAGTCTTGTATGGTCAGCGGTGGGATCCGTGGATGGTGTTCGGACAGGGAAGCGCAAGTCTAACGGAAGTACCCAAGTGCAGCCGGGGTCCGGTTCCGTTACACCCACCCAACATTCAAATGGTGATCTCTCTCCGTAACATTCTGTGGTGTCACTGTTCTGAAAATCTTCAATTGGCTCTATTAGGGGTAGGATTGAATGAGTGGCCTCCCCTGACACACAGCCTTCTTACACACATATTAATAGCTACTAAATTGTCAATAGCTCACAATTGGAGGAAATCATCCCCACCCAACATTCAAATGGTGATCTCTCTCAACGACCAATATATAATGGAATTCATGTTTGCCAAGGCACACTTAATGATCCCAAAGTTTTTTAAACGCTGGGTATTGTGGCTTAATGACTCAAGAAGCTGCACGTTGCCTTAGCCACCACAACCCTGCCTATACCAACAATTTCTAGGCAAATTACCTATACCCACTAATGTCCTTGCCCACGGTAAACCCATCTGGGACCATTGTTCTGGCTCTGATTTACCGCTCTTTTTTAATTTTTCTTTGTCTATACATGTACTGTTTATCTCAGACAAATACGGTACCACAGTTCTTCTGGGTCTTTCTCCTTTCCGTATTTTTTGTATGGATGTACTCTCTATATTGGAGAATTAAATGCAACTTATTTGGTAGAGGATTTAATTCCTACCCCTGCTGTTATTGTGTTCTGTAAAACTGGAAAATCTTAATGAAGTCAAGTGAAGAAAAAAAAAAATCTTCAATTGGTCTCTCTCTAAAGAAAGTTGGTTGCACTGGCAGCAATACAACGGCTGCCCCCCTGTACTTTAAACTGGTGGCATACATTGAAACACAAGGCTTGGCCAGCATGAAGGCAGGAGAGACTCTCAACTCTTGTGCTGTGGTGGGGGGGTGGCATCTATGGTAAGAGCCTCATCCAGTTTTTCACCAGCTGGCCTCCTCCTTTAAACTGACTGCCAAGCCCGGCAGATTACATTGATATAGCAGCTGAATGTGAAAATCAACCCCGAACAATACCTGTAATGCTGAGGGCTCATTCACTCTACCCATGTTGTGGCAATGCGTGGTATTATTTATTTATTTATTATACAGTATTTCTATAGCACCAAAAGGTTTGCTCAGCGCTGTACATTATAGTGAGGGACAGTACATGAGACAATACAGTAACAATACAATACATGAGGGGTTCAAGGGCCCTGCTCTTTCGAGCTTACAATATAGGAGGGAGGGGATAGTGGTACAGGAGGAAGTGGCTGTGGGGGATGGAGTGGTAGGAGGAGTGGAGGAGATCGGCTGTTAGGTGAGGGTGGGGTAGGCTTCCCTGAAGAGATGGGTTTTCAGGGTGCGCCTAAAGGTGAGGAGGGTAGGTGACAGTCTGATGGATTGGGGTAGTGAGTTCCAGAGGATGGGGGAAGTCCTGGAGAAGTCCTGCAGTTGGGCGTGGGAGTAGGGGACCAGGGAGCTAGAAAGTAGGAGGTCTTGTGAGGAGCGAAGAGTACGGGTTGGGTGGTAGAGCATTGCTCACATGTTCTTTGTCAAAATGGCTGGCACCCCAAAGTATGGCCTGAACCCTCCCCCATGTTTCAGCACACCACACCACAGTACACCACATGAAGTATGTTCAAGTGCATTGCAAAAAATGAAACAAGGCAATTTTTTTTTTTGAGTTGAGATGGTTTGAGATGGGTTGCATTCCATACATTTTGTGCCATCTATTTGCACCCCCTTCCCACCCACTCACTTTTTTTTTCCAACAAAGGCACCTTTTATGCTTGTATTATTACTCACCTATGCCCGCCATCATGTGACTCTCCATATCCCCTTTACTGGCAGTGGGCACCAGTGATCCAGAGCTGGAGTCTCAGCCCACTGCTGCAGTTTTCTGGAGATTTAGAGGGTCCTATCACTGATCAGCCAATGCCTATAAAACAAGAGTTAATGTGTAAACGTACCAATATGCAATAAAAAAAAAATTACCCAAACTCATTTTATTTTTTAGGCATTAACACTAAGGGGCTCATGCATAATGGAGAGAGGATAAAGGGACTATATTCATTAGAAAACAGGTAATGGGCCAAAATAATTAGTATTTTAGATTAAAAGCGAGACAAGTGAGCATGCTCAAGCACAAATGATCTCAATCCGTAATCTCCAATAAAAAGAAGGAATGTGAAAGCAGTGAATGTTTAAAAGTGGTTGAGGCTATGAAATTTATATTGCTGCATTACAAATAGGCTGAATATTACTGTTCTCAGGGTATAATGTTTTCCCAGGCATTTCCCCTCTTTTTTTGTTGCAATCCGATATCCATGTGAATACAACTCCCATTAGAAGGGGTGGCTTGACTAAGGTGGGCCAATGATGTAGCCAGACAGGAAATTTGGATTGAGAAGACAAATGGGAGTAGTTGGGTGGAGAGACAGGGGTCAGGGAGGTTAGGATAGGTGACTGTTATCTGGAGAGATGGAGCTTGATAAAATAAGAGTTGCAGGGACTGTTAGGCAGCAGCCACTTCTTCTGAAAGAGGATTGGAAGTTGTCCTACCTGCCATCCCGTTAGGTTCTGGGCTTTACATGGGCTTTTTTTTTATTTTATAATTGCCACACGTGTGGTGTTTTTGGAAGTCGGGGCACAAGCTTTTAGTTAGCTAGCATAGGGCTAGTGTGGTTGGTTTCTGGTGGAATGTGTTACCTGAATAGTACTGCATATATACGGATGGGCTACGGAAAATGCCAAATACTTTCAGAGAGATGGAAATAATGGAGGAGGTGTTGGTGGAGTATGGTTTGGTAGCATCTGGGGGGTGTCCCTGACCATTTTGTTTGATGGGTGTATCCACCCTGCCAGGTTTAGTAAGAGGCCAGTGGCAGGTACAGTGAACTGAATCACAATTAAATTTACTCCAAAGTTAGAAGTAAGGTGGTGGCATTGCTAGGGGCCTGGGGGTAAAGTTTGATACAAGGTTAACTTTTTTTTTTCCTTTCCAAGTTATGTTCTTTTCTAGTTGGGATTGGTTAAAGAGGTGATCCAATCTCCCGTCCCCCAAAAAGTCAGCAGTTACAAAATACTACAAATACTGTAGCTGCTGGCTTTAAAAAGGACACTTACCTGTCCAGGGATCCAGCGATGTCCTCACCCAAAACAATTCTTCAATCGGCTTCAGGTACAGGCACTGGCATCTTAGGTAAGGGAAACTGGCAGTGAAGACTTTCGGTTTCACAACCAGCTTCCTACTGTGCATTCTTGACCTGTGATGTGCTTTGTGAATGGTCCTGCAGTCTTCTGGGACCTGTGTGTGTCCCAGAAGGCTGTGGGGGAAGGAAGGAGGGGGCCAAACGTCCTCACAGATCAACACAGCAATCTGTCCCAGAAGTGGGAGCAGGTACCTGTCAAAACCAGGTACCCACTCATCCCCCCTCCAAAAAAAAGTGGCAAATGTGACAGTGGGGTGGGGAAAATGCAAACAAGCAGAACTCCCCCCCCCCCCCCCCTCCTTCCCAGAGGGGAACTGTTAGGTCAGTTCCTGCACCAGGGTCTACTGTAATTAGATTTCAGCGATGGAATGTCTGAAATCTTAGTTCAAACTCTCTTCCCCTACACTCCTTGGCCTATAAGCCTCATATTGAAACATCTGAGCAGTTGCATATGAGGGGTCCCACAGATTCCAGGCCCGGTTGGTTGGGGAATGTGCCAAACACCCAGACCCAATGATCATCAGGGTTGCAGATTACAAGTTTTGTGGTTCCACAGGGAAATTCATCTTGCCACCACCAGGTCAGCTGTCCTGCCTTCACCAGCCTGCCACTTGTTCACAACCGAGCTGGTCTCTGCCTTAGCTTGCCACATATGGGCTTATCTTCCATCTCATTGGAATTAGGAGGCTTAGTCCAAGTCATCTTTTTTCTCATCTTTACTGTATTTGTGTAACAAAATTCAAAGGCAAGCATTGTTCAATCTTGCATGGCTGGTCAAACCCAAATTTCCTGCTCACCAACAGGTAAGCGGCCCACTAGACGTCATGGTAGAGTCCACTCAGTAGAGAACAGATGCCATTTTCCTGAAGGTGAAAGCCAAATAAAGGGAACTTCACATATTTTACATTTCTGTGGAGGTCCTAACTCTCCCATAAGGTCCCATGGCAGACTTCCTATCCTTTATCCAAGCTACTTGTGGCTTTCTCTACTCTGTACCAGGGGTGGACTGACCATTTGGAAACTCGGGCTCTGCCCGAGGGCCCGGGGTCAGTAGGGGGCCCCATGAGATGCCCCTGGTACCTTTTTCATTGGCTTTTTTTAGTTTGGGCAAAGACACAGGGGCCCCATGATCCCCTATTGCCTGGGGGCCCCATGAGTTGTCAGTCCACCTCTGCTCTGTACTATACTCAAACTGTAGGCTCTGACCCCAGCTCAACACCAAACCCATTCCTTCCTACGTAGGTGGAGACCCTGACCCTAACTAACTGGTCTTACAAGCAGAGTGCTATTAAAATGAATGAGAAAACAAAAATACATTTGGAAGAACAAGTCATGTGACTTGTCAAAGTCTGGTCTCTTCTCCAGTCATGTTAGTCATGCCACTTAAAACTTAAACTGGGAAGTGTTAACTTATGTATTCATCTCAAAGGGGATCTCAGGGTTGACCTAAACCATGTGCTGCTGTTCCTGCACTATCCAATCATAGGCTGGGGTGATCCTTGCTCAATCTCCGTCACTTTAACGAAAATAGGCAAAAGAGAGGTCAGCTGCAGGCTATGCTGTCTGGAAGGGATATCTGAATTAGGAACTTGCTGAACAGAATAACATTTTTTGGCAGGTCAAACACTTCACATTCACATCTTTTAGCTGTTTACCCTCATTTCCACACAGAGAAGATAATTGTCATCAGATTATGGTGGGTCTCAGCATTCCACCATCAGCCATTGCTCATCTGTTATTCTTTCTTTTTAAAATCTATGAAAATGCATGTTACATCTCCAGGCAAGATGTCTTATAAATCCCCAATTACTGCTGAATGTTGCCATGGGAAATGTATTATTGACTGCCTGTTCTTATTAATGGAAAAATTTAAGCGAGCGTTTCGAAATTTCATAAGCTCTTCAAACAAGACACCCAGGCGTCTTCCCATGTTACCAAATTTATTTTCTTTCAATATTTTGCAGCAGGATCCACCTATTCATCTAATTACATTTTCCGAAGATTTATACTGCCAGGCCTCCAATACTCCCATCGTCTTATTTTTCAGGAGTTTAATAAACACACGGCTATGGGGAACACAAGCCCACGTCACGGTAGACACACAACCGGACTAGGGCCATACAGATGAGGTGATGATTGCCTGTTTATTGACAAGTGATCTAACTAGTGGGATCAGAAGCAGTAAGGGGAAACCTTTGGCGGTCTACAGCAGATGAAAATTCAAGCCAGGAAATAAAAAGAACACAAATAGGTCTATAATAGTCAAAAACTAACAAAAAAAATAAATGTTTTCAATGCCACAAAGTGTCATTACCAAAAATAAACTTTTGCCAGGATTCTCCTTAACCACATTGCTATAATGGAGCTCTTCCTGTTCTTTATGTAAACTATGAGAATAATTTTTATATGTATTATATGATACTGTATATCTATCGTATGTTCCTCTGGATCAAAACTGTGGGAATTGTAAGAGGATGGACATCAAGGGGTCTATTTATTAATATTTGACAACTTTCACGCAGGGGCGGACTGACCATTCGAGCACTTGGACACTGCCCGAGGGCCCGGGGTCAGTAGGGGGCCCCATGAAATGCCCCTGGTACCTTTTTTATAGGCTTTTTTGAGTGTGGGCAAGCACACAGGGGCCTCAAGATCCCCTATTGCCCGGGGGCCCCAGGAGTTGTCAGTCCACCCCTGCTTTCACGTATTTCCCCAACTGATTTAAATTATAAAAATCTGTAAATCTTGAATTAAAATTGCATGAATCTTGGTGAAGTTTTGGGTGGAGTAGGGAGTGGGTAGAATCTTTGGTAAATTTTCAATGTTTTTCTATGCTTCTGCCGAGGAGAGACACTTTTTTTGTACTGGTGACCATTGTCATCAGAATAGGATGTGATAAGAAATCCACATTTTTACTGGCGTACTGGATCAAAAATAAACAGAAAGCTGTTTACGAGGAGACTGCCTCTCACTTTGGAGAGATTTCTTCTCTCTTCCTTTTGTATCTTCAGAGCAGAAAATGAAGGGAAATCTCCCCACAGACAGAAAACAAGTTTACAGAGGTCCCCTATATACCGTACATGTTACTGTGTATCTATGAATGTTGATCCAGGTAGTCATCTGTTTTGCCTTTGGTTGTCAGGAAGGAATGTCTTCTTTCACGTTAGCGGTACTGCTTACCATCCTCTAAAAAAACAATCTGCCGGTAGATCGCTTTCAGATGGAGTTATAGCAGCGGCTCGGGAAGTGAGTGCTGCCGCCGCCTCCTGATTACGTGGGTTTTTTTGTTTTTTGTTTTTTTTTTTACATTGCAGGACTGCACAGCAACTATGAGCTAGTGCTGCCACATTAAATGAGTTTGTCATACTTTGTGTTTGGGATCATTGTCTTGCTGAAATGTCCACCCTCGTATCATCTTCATCATCCTGGTAGATGGCAGCAGATTTTTATCAAGAATGTCTTGGTACATTTTTCCATTCATCCTTCCTTCAATGAAGTTTGCCAGTACTGTACACTGAAAAAACAGCCCTACACCATAATGTTCCCACCTCCATGCTTCACAGTTGGTATGGTGTTTTTGGGGTGATGTGCAGTGCCATTTGACCTCCAAACATGGTGTGTATTATGGCATCCATAGAGTTCAATTTTGGTCTCATCTGACCAGACTTTATTCTCCAAGTATTTCACAGGTTTGTCTAAATGTTGTGCAGCAAACTTCAAACGAGTTTTAACATGCTTTTCCTTCAGCAATGGAGTCTTGCATGGTGAGCGTGTATACAGGCCATGGTAGTTGAGTGCATTACTTATTGTTTTCTTTGAAACAATTGTACCTGCTAATTTTAAGTCTTTTTCAAGCTCTCCACAAGTGGCCATTGGCTCTTAAACAACTCTCTGATAATTCTTTTCACTCCTCTGTCAGAAATCTTGCGAGGAGCACCTGGTCATAGCCAGTTTATGGTGAAATGATGTTCTTTTCACTTCCAGATTATGGCCCCAACAGTGCTCAGTGGACCATTCAGAAATTTAGAAATCCTTCTGTAACCAATACCATCAGTATGTTTTGCAACAAGAAGGCTGTGAAGGTCTTGAGAGAGCTCTTTGCTTTTACCTATCATAAGATGTTTACTCGTTGGTAATGAGACACCTTTTTTATAGGTCTTCAGTTGAGATTGAACCAGCTGATATTAATTTGCACTGACAAGGGGCAGGATTGCTTTATAAATACTGATAGATTTCAGCTGGTGTCTTGGCTTTCCGTGCCTTTTTGCACCTCCCTTTCTTCATGTGTTCAATACTTTTCCCCTGTGTCATTCCATTAAACTACACATAACTTATTTTCTGAAGTTATTTGTATTGTTTTCTTTGTATGTATGGATTGCATGGGTTGTTACTGACATGTGGTGAATTTCATCTCAATAGCAACTTTAGAAATATATTTACTGAGAATAATGGTGACGTGTTCAATATTTTTTTTTACCCACTGTATGTGCAGCCCTGTCCGGCTGTGTTGTTACAATTTCAGCATGCAGGTGGACGGGACGATAAAACCGTTGCACAGCCACCTATTTTTACTGCCTCCCAGCCACCCACCCCTAATAGAGAAACCTAAACCATGCTTTATAATAGTTTTCTGGCACGCCTCTGACCCCGGAGGCATGGTGATAACCCCCAGAGAACAGAGGGACTGAAATCTCACATCAGGGTGTAGATTTCTTAGGTTGGCCATACACCAGTAACTAGCTGGTTGAATGCAAGAAAATGACTTGATTCCCCTATCCATATCAGGTGTACAGTATTGTATTCTGAAAGCAGGAAGATGCTGTTAGAATACACTCGTCAGCACCACCAGCTATAGCCAGCAGCACTGATTGAGGGAAACTTTTCCAACAGTTGGTTGTCTTGACTTGTGCATAACCAGCCTGCCTATACATGGATTGAAATTCAGCCAATCCTTGCTGAAATGGCCACATTTTGATCTATGAACTGTATGGCAAGCTTTAGGCAATAGTGGGATGTGAACAGATGAGCACCCGTCACTTTAATAACCACTTGAAGACAAGGCCTTTTTTGGCACTTTTTGTTTAAAAGTAACAATCAGTACACTCCTTAATCTCCCACTTCCTGGCCATCTTGGGCCTCCAAATCATCCCCCACAAAACAATAGCCTTGAACCTCTCCCTTCCTAAATCCATGGTTTCCCATATCCAATCTTCCTTTCCTTATCACTGGGCAACCTCTTCCCTAAATTACCTTGGCATTTGCCCAACCCCTTCCTATTCCTCCCTCTTTGCAGCCAATTATTATCCCCTTCTACGCACTCTCTCCTCCCTCTTGACTTCTTGGTATTTCCCCTCTCTGTTGTGGATAGGGCGGATAAATGATCAAGATGACTGCTTCCTATACTCCTCTACTTCTTTCGGACCCTTCCAAACAGAGTCCCAACCTTCCAGAATATGATTCTGGCCTTTATTTGGGCACACAAACACCCCAGAGTGGCCCGTACCACCCTTTATACCCACAAATTAAGAGCGGGGTCTTGGGGTCCTGAATGTGGCCAAATACTATTTGGCGGCTCAAATCTTGCAACTTGCAATGTTGCACGCTACCGCAGACATTCCTCTGTGGGTGCTACTGCAAATCCCCAACTGTGCCCTTGTCCCAGTTTCAGCCCTCCTCTGGCTTCCTCCCGCTTCCTATCCCTCCCCCCTTAGTTCCCTTATGGTTCACAGCTTACGCATTTGGGACTCAGTACGTTACTCGGCTAATTTGATGTTCCCCTTTCTCCCACTACTCCCCCTTCTGAACAACCCTCTGTTTCCCCCTGGATTAGACCAACCCCATGCTTTTGCCCGGTGGCTCGCTAACAGATTTTCTCAAGTACCCCACTTCTTAAATTCCTGCTCTTTTCCTTCTTGGGTTTCCATTTATGAAACCCACGAGGCCCCTTCAGTTGAATTGTACCCATATCTTCAGCTCCATCACTGGATCTCCTCTCTCCACCACAATTCTTTCCCATTTCAGAAAACGGCCTTTGAGCACATATGTGTTCACTCTCCTGGTGCCTGAGGCACCATTTCCTCTATTTACGCCCACCTTTCTGTGGGGAATTCACCCTGTCCCCACCCCTACATCTCCAAATGGGAACGTGATCTCACAACTTATATAGATCAGGAGGATTAGAACAAAGCCTGGTGCACTGTGGCCAAATGCGCATTTAACACAGCCACCCTGGAGGCGGCATACAAAGATCTCCTCTGATGGTACTGGGTCCCAGCTCGCATTGCTCACTTGAACCCATCATGTGATGACAGATGTTTTAGGGGATGTAGTCTACGTGGAGATGAGATCCATATATGGTGGTCCTGCCCCGTCTGGTGGGCTTCTGGTCCCGGGTCTATGGCCTCCCCTTAACTTCATTTCATACTTACTTTCGCAAAGACCCCCAACACATGCTTCTCCATTGCCCACTTCCCGGTCTTTTGTCCCATCAGCAAAAATTGGCCACATACCTCTTCATAGTGGCTAAACGTATCATTGCCAGGGCTAGGAAGAAGCCCACTGTCAGCTTTGCAGAAGTGAGGAACATTTTGATCACCCTCATGGTTCATGAGAAAATGTCAAGCATATTCCATGACTCCCACTTCAAATTCCTCAAATATGGAACCTGTGGTGGTCTAGTCTGGGTATCCCAGTCTACTAGTGGATGCTCCCACTCACAGGCACTTTCTCTCACCTCCATCTGGTCTTGTTTTTCCTCTTCTTTCTTTCTACTTCTTCTTTTCTTGCTGCTCTTTCTCCCCCCCCCCAATTTTATTAAGCCCTTGAATGTACATTGACACATTGGCCATTGAATGTTTTTGTTCCCTCCTGAGGAGACTTCTTTGTGATGGGCTAGTTTGCACACTTTTTTTCGTTTCTGTTTTTACAAAGATCCCCTGCGAGGGACCTCATTGTTTTACTTGTACCTTGTCCTTACTACTAACTAAAAACATTACTGTACCAAAAAAAAAGAAGTAACAATCAGTATTTTTTGCAGGAAAAAACATTATATATTTTGTAAAGCAGAGGCTCTAGAGAATAAATTGGTGGGTTGTGCAATTTTTTAATTTCACACAGTATTCGCACAGTGGTTTTTCAAACGCAATTTTTTTTGGGAAAAAATACACTTTTTTGAATTTAAAAAAAACACAATACATACAGTGGGGCAAAAAAGTATTTAGTCAGCCACCAATTGTGCAAGTTCTCCCACTTAAAAAGATGAAAGAGGCCTGTAATTGGCATCATAGGTAGACCTCAACTATGAGAGACAAAATGAGAAAAAAAATCCGGACAATCACATTGGCTGATTTGGAAAGAATTTATTTGCAAATTATGGTGGAAAATAAGTATTTGGTCAATATCAAAAGTTCATCTCAATACTTTGTTATATATCCTTTGTTGGCAATGACAGAGGTCAAACGTTTCCTGTAAGTCTTCACAAGGTTGGCACACACTGTTGCTGGTATGTTGGCCCATCCTCCATGCAGATCTCCTCTAGAGCAGTGATGTTTTGGGGCTGTCGCTGGGCAACACGAACTTTCAACTTCCTCCAAAGGTTTTCTATGGGGTTGAGATCTGGAGATTGGCTAGGCCACTCCAGGACCTTGAAATGCTTCTTACGAAGCCACTCCTTGGTTGCCCGGGGGGTATGTTTGGGATCATTGTCATGTTGGAAGACCCAGCCATGTTTCATCTTCAATGCCCTTGCTGATGGAAGGAGGTTTGCACTCAAAATCTTACGATACATGGCCCCATTCATTCTGTCCTGTACATGGATCAGTCATCGTGGTCCCTTTGCAGAGAAACAGCCCCAAAGCATGATGTTGCCACCCCCCTGCTTCAGAGTAGGTATGGTGTTCTTTGGATGCAACTCAGCATTCTCTCTCCTCCAAACATGACGAGTTGTGTTTCTACCAAACAGTTCTATTTTGGTTTCATCTGACCATATGACATTCTCCCAATGTCTTCTGGATCATCCAAATGCTCTCTAGCACACTTCAGATGGGCCCGGACATGTACTGTCTTAAGCAGGGGGACACGTCTGGCACTGCAGGATCTGAGTCCCTGGCGGCGTAGTGTGTTACTGATGGTAGCCTTTGTTACGTTAGTCCCAGCTCTCTCCCTAGGTCATTCACTAGGTCCCTCCGTGTGGTCCTGGGATTTTTGCTCACCGTTCTTGTGATCATTTTGACCCCACGGGGTGAGATCTTGCGTGGAGCCCCAGATCGAGGGAGATTATCAGTGGTCTTGTATGTCTTCCATTTTCTAATTATTGCTCCCACAGTTGATTTGTTCACACCAAGCTGCTTGCCTATTGCAGATTCAGTCTTCCTAGCCTGGTGCAGGTCTACAGTTTTGTTTCTGGTATCCTTCGACAGCTCTTTGGTCTTCACCATAGTGGAGTTTGGAGTGTGACTGTTTGAGGTTGTGGACAGGTGTCTTTTATACTGATAACAAGTTCAAACAGGTGCCATTGATACAGGTAATAAGTGCAGGACAGAGGAGCCTCTTAAAGAAGAAGGTGCAGGTCTGTGAGAGCCAGAAATCGTGCTTGTTTGTAGGTGACCAAATACTTATTTTCCACCTTAATTTGCAAATAAATTATTTCCAAATCAGCCAATGTGATTGTCTGGATTTTTTTTTCTTATTTTGTCTCTCATAGTTGAGGTCTACCTATGATGCCAATTACAGGCCTCTCTCATCTTTTTAAGTGGGAGAACTTGCACAATTGGTGGCTGACTAAATACTTTTTTGCCCCGCTGTAACCCAATTTTTTGTTCAATATATTTAACAAAAAAATGGGTTATGTGTTGTGTTTTTTTTTTAATTAAAAAAGTGTATTTTTTCCCCATAAACAAAAACACCTTCGTCCTATGGGCTCCCTCTATTCTAAATAGCTGCTGTAATACACACACTCACTTATGAATTAAACCAAATATCACCCACAATATACAGCGCTTACGTAATTATATAAAGTGCAAATAATACAAAGTGCAAACAACTAATATACAAGTGTATATAAAGTGCTTCATATATATCCTTCAAATCAATACATTTGTCCATATAGTGCAACAGTTCCTTAAAAAAAAAAAACAATGGTATATAACTCCTTCTCCATGTAAATAAAGTGCTTCATGCAATTCCACCACTTCCAATCTCTTCTCTTTGGGCTCCACTTCACCTCTGTGTACCACCACCATTATTGACAACTCACCAGACAGCCATGACCTTCTCAATTCAAAGTTGGTCTATACGTGCTTGTTTGTATAGTGGGTCACTCCACTATGCTCCTCACTTATGACTTTGCCAAGGGTGTCATATAGTTAGGAGGGAAACAAACTCCAATCCTGTAAAATACCCTTTATTAAAAACTCACATAACAAACATTAAAACTATTGGTTATCCCGCTCACATTTAACAGTGCATTGCTCCCTGTACATGGGTTTGAACGCTCAATCTCATACCCGGCCCGCCCTGCCTCTCATCGCTCAGGCCGCTTCCACAATACAATCTTGTCTCACCACTTCCGGATTACTGGACCGTCACTTCCGTTAGCTCCACCTCAACGTATGCTTCGTCGTACTGACGTCATCAGGAGGCATTACAAGAAGATCTCAGTCCACTTCTTAAATACACTGTTGGTTAACCATTCACAAACCATACTCTTTTTATGTGTGCTGTTGGTTAACCATTTACGAAACCTTTTCTCCATATTATTACTAATTGACTGAGCAAAAAGGTCACCTCATATACTGCCATTCACCATATTGGTATTGCTATCAATATTGCTGTTTCACCATACAATTTCCCAAAATGATCTACATCAATCAGTGTATGCTATTTAAAGGTCAAACATACTGTATATACTACACCCCGAAGATACACAAAAGGATTATTAAACCACCAGGGAGACCGATAGTGAGTGGCATAGATTCAGCATTTAGAAGGACGGGTGAATATATATATTTTTTTTCTCCAAGAAATAGTAACACAACAACCTGCCTATTTGAAGGATAGTGGGGATTTAATTAAAATATTGAAGGATATGACCTGGGAGGACAATTAATTCATGGCAACCATAGATGTTAACAGCTTGTATACCAGCATAAAACAGCAAGATGGTATTGAAGCAGTCAAATGGGCAATGGAGGGTGATAAAACAATGAAGAACGGCCAGAAGAGATTTATCCTTGATTGCTTAGATTTGGCAATGAAGAACAACTTCTTCTGGTATAATAATAAATATTATGCCCAAAAAAAAGGCTTGGCGATGGGGGGGTAAGTATGTTCTCAAGGTAGCCATTCTGGCAATGGCCAAGTGGGAATCTGAAGATATCTGTAAGAATAAGAGGCAAGAATTGTTTTTTTACAGGTGGTTCATTGATGATGTTTGGTTATATTGAGAGGTGATGAGGAAGTGCTTATAAAGTTTATAGAGGAGATAAATAACATCATATATGGATTGACCTTCACATCTACATGCGGTTGGGAAAGGATACAATTTCTGGACCTGACTGTGTTTAAAGCTGGTAATAAAATTCTAACTAAAACATATGTGAAAGAGACAGACAGAAACAACTTTCTATCCACAAGAAGTTGCCACCATCCAAAGTCCGTGGGAAACATTCCTAAAAGTCAGATGATAAGAATGAAAAGTATTTGTCATCTAGAGGAGGATTTTGAAGAACATAGTGGTAATCTGATTGATAAGTTTGTGAGAAAAGGTTATAAAAAGGAAACCCTGCCGAAAGACAAAGAGGATGTAAGAAAAATGGACAGAAATAAGTTGTTGCAAGGGTGAAAAACCCAAGGTAACAACATATCAGTGGAATATGCATTTATTACAGAATTTAACAGGGATTATAAAAGTGTAGAGAAAATTATAAAGGCAGAGGCCTATCCTAAAAAAAAGATAAAACATTAGGAAAAGAGTTGCCAAAATATCCTAAATTCATCTATAAGAAAGCCAAAGCGTTAAGAAACATGATAGTGAAGAATGTTATAAATCCAACCGCTAGGGAACAATCTTCTGAATGTAAAAGGGTTTTACAGGTGTCAAAAATGTATAGCATGTAAAACCAGTAGACATAAAGGTAGGAAGAGAACCCATTTTCAGTCCAATGTAAATATTTGAACTTTTCAAATTAAATCATTGATATTAAAAAGTACACATGTGACTTACGTATTGGAATGCCCATGTCACTTCCAATATGTGGGTAGAACAACCAGAGAGTTAGGGAGAAGAGTGGGAGAGCATATGAACAATAATAGGAAAGGATACACCCAACACAGTGTATCCAGACAATTTAAAGAATGTCACGGGAAAGACACGAGTCTACTCAATTTTTAGGTATTGATAAAATATAAGGACAATGGAGAGGTCATCCCAAAATGAGACAAAATGGATATATATGTTGAACACCTTAACCCCTGAAGGCTTTAATATAGATATTGATCTAAATTGTTTTATTAGTAGTTTCTAATTCTAGGGTTTCCAAAAATACATAGATTATGGTTTTTAAGGGCATGTATGCTTTTAGAAGTATGTTTTATGAGCAATACCAATATGGAGAATGGTAGTATGTGAGGTGACCTTTTTGCTCAATTAATAAGTAATAATATGGATCAAAGGTTTCGTAAATGGCTATTCAACAGTGCACATAAAAAGAGCATGGTTTGTAAATGGTTAACCAACAGTATAGATAAGATGTGGACTGAGATCTTCCTGTAAGGCCTCCTGATAATGTCAGCATGATGAAACGTACAACAAGGCGGAGCTACGGGAAGTGACGTCCAGTAATCTGGAAGTGGTGAGACAAGCTTGTATTGTGGAAGTGGCCTGAGTGATGAAAGGCAGGGCGGGCCGGGTACGAGATTGAGCGTTCAAACCCATGTGCAGTGTGCAATGCACTGTTAAATGTGAGCAGGATAACCAATAGTTTTAATGTTTGTTATGTGAATTGGTTAATAAAGGGTATTTTAAACTATTGGAGTCTCTGCTTCCCTCCTAAATACATGATACCTTGTTGGAGTCATAAGTGAGGAGCATAGTGGAGTGACCCACTGAAGAGGGGATCCTATATATACAAACAAGCGCATATAGACCAACTCCTAATTGAGAAGGACATGGCTGTCTTGTGAGTCCTCAGTAATGGTGGTGGTACACGAAGGTGAAGTGGAACACAAAGAACAGAGATTGGAAGTGGTGGAATTGCATGAAGCACTTTATTTACACGGAGGAGGAGTTATATAACATTTCATTTTTTTTTATGGAACTGTTGCACTATATGGACAAATGTATTGATTTGAAGGATATATATGAATCACTTTATATGCACTTGTATAGTAGTTGTTTGCACTTTATATAATTATGTAAGCGCTGTATATTGTGAGTGATAAACTAATTGTTGCACCGATTAAATAGATTCCAAACACGTCACCCTTTAAAACTGCGCACACCCGTGCAATGGCAACAAACAACTGAAATTTTACTATTCATAGACGGTGCTTTAAAAACCTTCACTTTAGACTTACAGAAGAGGACTGGTGCTAGAATTACTGGCCTGGATCTGACATTCGCAGTGATACCTTACATGTGAGGCACAATTGCTATTTGTGTGCGTGCAGGACCGATGCATGCATTAGCCTTTGCGCGCAAGAACGAGGAGTGGGGGGGGGGGCACATTAAATTTTTTTAAATTATTTATTTATTTTATTGTTACACTGTCGCTTTGTTTTTTTTATTATTTCTATCACTTGTATTGATTGTCACAAAGAATGTAAACGTGCCTTCTGACTACAATAGGCATGTGACAGATACTCCTTATGGAGAAATCTGGGGTCAAAAAGACCCCCAATCCCTCCTCTTCCCTAAAAAGCATTCAAAACGGTGTAATTGAATGCTTTCATTTTTGTTTGGTGCCGTTTAGTTCCGAGTAAACCAGAAATGATGTCAGGACATTGCTTCTGGGTTACTACTGTATATCATAGAGCCCAAAGCTGATCTGATCTGGTCTTTGTTGGGCTCTATGATAAGCAGACAGAAGTGCTGGCTGGTTGATCAGGACTCCCGGCTGGACAAAAGATCCCATTAAAGTCGCAGAAGGTGGCAGGAGAGGGGGATGTTTCCTCCCACTGCTTGTAATAGCATTTGAGCAGCTAGTTAGCTGCTCTGATTGCTATTACAAGACAGCTGACTGTCAGCTCTAAAAAAACGGTACCAGGATGATGCCTGCAGCTGCAGGCATCATACCAATACAATGGCTCACACTCCAGCAACGTACGGGTACATTGCTGGAGCTGAAGTGGATACAAACCAAAGGAAGTTTATTGACTTTCACCTAAGAGAGAGAAGTGTAGGGAGTTTAGAACACCTGTTACTAGCTTGCAGACTCAACATCCCAAAAGAAGAGACACCAGTACAGAAAAGAGGCTTTAAACTGATTTCAGCAATCTGTTCTTAATAGCAGCTGCTGTCTCCATTAGCAGCCAAATCTGTCCAGAATCAGCAGAAGTAGTCTTGAGGATTCCATTTTGATGCTTTCCCAGGTTCTCCACAAGTCCTTCACTCAGAACCCCATGTGGCAGAGTTACCACATCTCAGATATCATCTGTTCCTCTCCTGTCCTTAGTCAGGCTCCTAGACCACAGAGCCTCAGGCAGCATGACTCACTGGATAGGCAGACTTCTGCTGAAGGACACATACAGGCCTTAGACTTCAAGCCTGATCACTTAGCTGCCCATCCCAAACCAGATCCTGGGTGGAAGAGGAGAAATCACTTGGCCCTCCCCAAATATTCATACTCTTCCCCCAGCAAGCGCCAGGGGCCATAAATGTCCTATGGGTTGGCTAGGGGAAGTATGAATATTCATAAGTCAGTTTACTGTAGTTTGTGAAACTAATAGGTACCAGTGACACCTACTGGCAGAAGGAGGAAACCACAGCTCCACTGAATTTAGGGAAAAACCCAAATGAACAAGTAGACTATAAATCAGCTAGGTTGTCTAGAACCCAGCAGAACTAAATTTGACAAGTAGCCCCTGTTTAGGACAAGATGGCTTCAGTTTTTTTTCTGTCTTCTTCTGCAAAACAAAGGGTTTTGAAGATCCAATGAATATGTGCCATTTTTCAACCCAGGTTATTTCCCAGGGCTGTACAACCTTTTGACCTTCCTGGGCCACTTTGGAAGAAGAGGAATTGTCTTGGGCCACACATAAATTACACTAACAATAAGGATATCTGATGAGCAGAAAAGATCCGGCAGATCACAAGTTCACCACTTTATTAGGTCCACCTTCCTAGTGCTGAGAAAATCTCCCCCACACCATTAAACCACCACCACCAGCCTGAACCATTGATACAAGGTAGGATGGATCCATGCTTTCATGTTGTTTATGACAAATTCTGACCCTACCATCTGAATGTCGCAGCAGCCAGTCTGTCCATTTTCCTTTGACCTCTGACATCAACAAGGCATTTTCATCCACAAAACTGTTGCTCACTGGATATTTTATCTTTTTCAGGCCATTCTCTGTAAACCCTAGAGATGGTTGTGCGTGAAAATCTCAGTAGATCAGCAGTTTTTTTAAATATGCAGACCAGCCCGTCTGACACCAACAACCATGGCACATTCAAAGTCACTTAAATACCCTTTCTTCCCCATTCTGATGCTTAGTTTGAACTTCAGTAAGTCATCTTCAACAAGTCTAGATGCATTGAGTTGCTGCCATGTGATTGGCTGATTAGCAATTTGTGTTACCAAGAAATTGCACCGGAGTGCCTAATAAAGTGGCCGGTGAGTGTAGATAATGTACCTATCTGAGTAATAAAACTTCATTTTTGTGTATTATTTTTTATTATAAAAGTAAAAGAGGCAACATAAAACTAGTGTGATATTTGACACTGTTTTTGATAAACTAACACATCAACATCTGGTTGGATGGATGTAGTAGCAATTCTCAATGAATTCTCATCCGATATTTTGGTTCTAATTTTGCTCTTTGTGTGCTTCATCCTTAAAAATAGTTGCTCACAAATATAGGTGGTGCCGAAAACTGATGACATGAACAAGGCGTGATTGTGAAGAGTGGGAGATTTATCTTTGGGAAGACAAAACTAACAAAAGTCCAGTAAAAAGACACTGTTACATTTTTCTTCGGCCTCATGTGTTCACTAAGTGTAAATGCATTTTTACAAAAACATTTTAAAAAAAATCTACATTTCTATATTGGTATGTTAATTTTTCATGTATGAGCATATTATTCACCTGTTCCACCCATTGTTTCTTTGTTGGTACATGAGGAGTAATCCAATAGTGTCTACCAATTTACGAAAAAAAACTACTGAACAGAGCAGGTAAGTATGATGAGTTTATTATTTTAAATATATATATATATATATATATATATACAGTTGTGTTCAAAATAATAGCAGTGTGTTGAAAAAAGTGAATAAAGCTGAAAATCCTTCTAATAGCTTTTATTTCCATCCACACAAATGCATTGGGAACACAACACATTCTATTCCAAATCAAAACATGAAGAAAAATAGATCAAATTTGTGTTGTTCCTCTAAAGACATTGAAGAAAAGTGAATATTAGACGGTTCAAAAAAATCACAGTGTTTGTATTCTTCTTTACAAACTCAAACATTCACTATATAAACTGAAAAATGTTTGAAGATTTTGCTTTCCTTTGAATGACTTCATGAATATTTGGTTGTAGTCGCACTGTTTCTGAGAACTGCTGTACATCTGTGTTGCATGGAGTCACCCAACTTCTGGCCCCTGTGATCAGGTATTCCAGCCCAGGATGATTGGACTACATTCCACATTTCTTCTCTATTTCTTGATTTTGCCTCAGAAATGGCATTTTTGATGTCACCCCACATGTTTTCTATTGGATTAAGATCCGGGGATTTGGCTGGCCACTCCATAACGTCCATCTTGTTGGTTTGGAACCAAGATGTTGCACGTTTACTGGTGTGTTTGGGGTCGTTGTCTTGTGGGAACACCCATTTCAAGGGCATTTCCTCTTCAGCATAACCTCTTCAAGTATTCTGATGTATTCAAACTGATCCATGATCCCTGGTATGCGATAAATAGGCCCAACACCGTAGTATGAGAAACATCCCCATATCATGATGCTTGCACCACCATGCTTCACTGTCTTCACAGTGTACTTTGGCTTGAATTCAGTGTTTGGGGGTCGTCTGACAAACTGTCTCCGCCCACTAGACCCAAAAAGAACAATCTTACTTTCATCAGTCCACAAAATGTTGCGCCATTTCTCTTTAGGCCAGTCAATGTGCTCTTTGGCAAGTTGTAACCTCTTCAGCACGTCTTTTTTCCAACAGTGGGACTTTGCGGGGGCTTCTTGCAGATAGCTTGGCTTCACATAGGCGTCTTCTAATTGTAACAGTCCTCACAGGGAACTTTACACCTTCTTTCATCTTCCTGGAGCTGATTGTTGGCTGAGTCCGCGCCATTTTGGCTATTCTTCTATCCATTCCAATGGTAGTTTTTCACTTTCTTCCACATCTTTCAGGTTTTGGTTGCCATTTTAAAGCATTTGCGATCATTTTAGCTGAGCAGCCAATCATTTTCTGCACTTCTTTATATGTTTTCCCCTCTCCAATCAACTTTTTAATCAAGGTACGCTGTTCTTCTGAACAATGTCTGGAACGACCCATTTTCCTCAGAATTTCAGAGAGAAATGCACTGTAACCAGCATGTACAACATTTGCTGCCTTCCTTCCTTAAATAAGGGTAATAATTGGCACCTGTTTTTCAAAGAATGAATGACCTCACTAATAGAACTCCACACTGCTATTATTTTGAACATGCCCCTTTCAATGAGTGATTCAATGACACAGAATCAGCAGCATGCATGTCATGACTGTTGGGTCTGTTGGATTTCTATTACTCTACTACACCTGCTAGGAAATTATTTGCCATGTAGAAATATCATTTCTACCAAAAACAGTGACTGATCCGGTTAGTGATGTCTGACTGCTATTTTTTTTAACACAACTTTATATATATATGCAGTCGTGGCCACAAATATTGGCACCCATGCATTTCTGTCAGATAATGTACCATTTCGCCCAGAAAATTGTTGCTATTACAAATATTTAAGCATTCTCAATTTCTTTTGTTTGTATTGGTAAGACACAAAATAGGGGAGAAACAAAAAGCCAAATCTGACACATTCCAGGCAATTCTGCTAAAATTTCCTGGACAAAATTATTGGCACCCTCAATTTATTATGTGGTAGCACAACTCTTGGAAAAAATAACTGAAATCAACGGCTTCCTGTAACCATCAGTGAGTTTCTTACACCTTTCTACTGGAATTTTTGATCCACTCTATTCTTTTGCCAACTGCTCCAGATCTCTCAGATTGAAAGGGTTCCTTTTCCCAACTGCTGTTTTGAGATCTCTCCACAGGAGCTCTATGGAATTTAAATCTGGACTCATTGCTGGCTAGTTCAGTACTCTCCAGCGCTTTGTCGGAAACCATTTCTGGGTGCTTTTTGATCTGTGCTTTGGGTTGTCTTGCTGTAAGACCCATGACCTCTGATGGAGACCCACATTTCTGACATCCAGTGGCAGTCTTTAGATTTCATAATGCCATGACACTGTAAAGACATCCTGAAGCAGCAATGCAACCCCAAAATATCAATGAACCTCCACCATGTTTGACTGTAGGGACTGTATTCTTTTCTTTAATTCCTCATTGCTTTTTTCTGAAAACAGTCATTTTGTTTCGTCTGTCCACAGCACATTCCCCCAAAAGGATTTTGGCTTCCTCAGGTAAGTTTTGGCAAGCTCCAATCCTGGTTTTTTATGTTTCTGTGTCAGCAGTGGGGTCCTCTTGGGTCTCCAATCATAGCATCCCCTTTCATCCAGATGGCGATGTATAGTGCGAGCTGACACAGTTGTACCCTATGCCTGAAGGTCAGCTTGAATTTGTCTGGAAGTTGATCTAGGTTCTTTATCCACCATTTGAACAACCTTTCATTGCAATCTTTGAATACGTTATTCTCTTTCGTCCACATCTTGGTAGATTAGCTACAGTGCCATGGGCTGTAAACTTCTTGACAATGTTGCGCGCAGTGGACACAAGGACATTAAGATCTGTTAATTGATACAGGTGAAATCAATTACAAATTACAGGAGCATCACAAACTTGGAATTCAATTATTTCTTACAATTTTGAGAAGGTGCCAATCATTTTTTCCAGTCCATTTTTGGGGTTTTGCGTGGAATGTGTGAGGTGTGGCTTTTTGTTTCTCCACTTTTTTGTGTCATACCAATGCAATCAAAAGAAATAAACATAAGAATGCTGAAACATTTGTAATTGCAACAATTTTCTGCGGGAAGTGGTGCATTATCTAACAGAAATGCAGGGGTGCAAATATTTTTGTCCGTGACTGTGTATATATATATATATATATATATATATATGTATATCTACATATATATATATATATATCCTTAGAGCCACTTTAAAGTACTCAAGTACTCAAGTCTGGATGTTAGCATATTACCCAGGGAACTAGCAGTTTCAGAATGAGATGTCAGTAAAGTTATCTTCCATGTTCTCTTGATAAAGATTTCCTACAAGAAAATTGTTCTTCTGGAGTTACCATTGTATTCAGAATGGAGCAAGGTTTTTGGAAAAATAGGGGGCAACATTTAAGTTCCATGTCCAGTTTAATCAGTAATATTCTCTATTGTATTTTCTATGTTAGGCAAATGACATGTTATAATATCGCAAATAATGGTCTATGGAAAAGATTGCAGTTGTTTCCCTTGGCTTCCTAAATTAAATTCCCCTAAATTCCTTCTTCTTCGGTATTGAGTTCCCTGTGTCTCTATAGGTGGTCCCATAACACATCTCCACCTCGGTGGCACTGAGATCAGCCACATGTTCACATTACGGGGCCAGATCAGGACACACGCTCATCCTTTAAGTCATGTCTCGAATGCCGAAAGGATGCAGGCCGCCGGGGAATGTGGGGAACACTCTGCTGGCGGTGGTTCCGCATCACCTGGACCACATTAAAGAGAAGCAGATGATGATCTTCTTTATGGGGAGAACATCTTAAACATTTTAAATTGAAGAATGTTATGCTTAAAAGGATTAAAATAGCACACTTCAAAACACAAGACGCACATCTGCTTTTCCCATATCTATCTGAGGTTCTTCTTGCCTTCTTCCAAAACGGTCAAAAAAAGATATTTCCACCAGTACGCTTTCAAGCACAGATATACAGCTTAATTTGTATAAAAAGGGTTTCCTGCTTTACTTGTTGAGCTATCCAGCTATCTCTAGTGGAGTATCCAAGATAAACTACCAAAAATTTTTGAACTCCTAACCATCACATCTATACAGTTGTGTCCAAAATTATTCAACCCCCAATGCTGTAAAGGGGTTTAGGGACTATAGTGTACATTTGGAATTGTATTCAGAATCAAATCCTACAAGGACGTTGTAACTACCCAAATGCAACTAAAATGACATCAATTGTTTATGTAATACAGTAGTAAATGGTTCTTATGTGGTTTCTTCATTGCCACAATTATTCAACCCCTTAAAGACTACCACTCTGAAGAACAGAGGTTCATACAGGTGCTTTCCATCAGGTATTGAAAACACCTGTGGATGTCACCGAGCAGCAATCAAGCATAATAAGCACCAATTAGGCAGCTTTAAAATGACTGTGATACTCAGCTCCTTCTAGACATTTACTGGTGTGGTTACAAACATGGTGAAGGCAAGAGAATGGTCCAGGAAGACAAGAGAAGAGGTGATTTCTCTTCACAGGAAGGGCAATGGCTATAAGAAGATTGCAAAGATGTTAAACATACCAAGAGACACCTTAGGAAGCATCATTCGCAAATTCAAGGCAAAGGGCACTGTTGAAACGCTACCTGGTCGTGGCAGAAAGAAGATGCTGACTTCGACTGCTGTGCGCTACCTGAAGCGTAGAGTGGAGAGAAGTCCCCGTGTGACTGCTGAGGAACTGAGAAAAGATTTGTCAGATGTGGGTACAGAAGTTTCAGCCCAGACAATAAGACGCACACTGCGTAATGAAGGCCTCCGTGCCAGAACTCCCAGGCGTACCCCCTTGCTGTCTCCAAAGAATAAGAAGAGTCGACTGCAGTATGCCAAAAGCCATGTGGACAAACCACAAAAGTTGTGGGATAGTGTTCTGTGGACTGATGAAACAAAATTAGAACTGTTTGGGCCCATGGATCAACGCTATGTTTGGAGGAGGAAGAACAAGGCCTATGATGAAAAGAACACCTTGCCTACTGTGAAGCATGGTGGAGGGTCAATCATGCTTTGGGGCTGTTTTGCTTCTGCAGGTACAGGGAAGCTTCAGCGTGTGCAAGGTACCATGAATTCTCTTCAGTACCAGGAGATATTGGATGGAAACGTGATGCAGTCCGTCACACACCTGAGGCTTGGGAGACGTTGGACCTTTCAACAGGACAATGATCCCAAGCATACCTCCAAGTCCACTAGAGCATGGTTGCAGAGGAAAGGCTGGAACATTTTGGAGTGGCCATCGCAGTCACCAGACTTAAATCCGATTGAGAACCTCTGGTGGGACTTAAAGAAAGCAGTTGCAGTGCGCAAGCCTAAGAATGTGACTGAACTGGAGGCCTTTGCCCATGAAGAATGGGCGAAGATACCCGTAGATCGCTGCAAGACACTTGTGTCAAGCTATGCTTCACGTTTAAAAGCTGTTATAACTGTAAAAGGATGCTGTACTAAGTACTAAGATTGAATGTCACTTGGGGGTTGAATAAAACTGATAATGCTGTGAGCACAGAAAAGACATTTGTGGTTATTTCATTATAACTGTTATGTTATATTTGTCTGACCTACAAGTGCCTCTTTAATGTAAATGTAAGCAAGATGACTGAATGATCAAAAGCAATGTCAAACTGGCCAAAACACTCAATTTCAGTGGGGGTTGAATAATTTTGGACACAACTGTATGACCCTATTGAACCTGGTGGACATCTAATTCCAAACCCATGGTTATTAATAAGGAGTTATCTCCCCAGTCCCTTTCTTGCAGCCATAACAGCCTCTAATCTGTTTCCTCCATACCAAACGTACCAAACCATATATTATTGGAACTGGCTTTGTGCACAAGAGCACATTCATGCTGAACCAAGCTGTCCTTCCCCAAAGAAGGCTGGAAGAGCACAATTGTCTAAATGTTTTTCTATGCAACAACATTACCACTACCTTTACTGGAACCAGCTGAACTCAGTAATTTGAAGGGGCTTTTAGATCATTTTGACTATAGGTAAGTAGGGTTTTCAAATGTATAAAATTGTTATACTATATAGTGTATATAAGATGTCACCAATCTTCCAATCTTGACTTACTTTTATGGGAAATGTAACAGCAGGAGCTAATGAAAACAAAGATGGGTGGGAACAGCCAAGACTCCTAAATAGAAGGGAACAGAGTCTGGAATTATGATAGAGAGATTTCACTGTTGGACTATCCAAGACATAAAAGGAGACGGGATGACTCCATTCACCAAACCTTATGATTGGGTAGATTAATGGTTGGCTGGTTATGGCTGCATCACTAGAGACATGTGTTTGATTTCCACTATGTACACTACCTGCAAGGAGGTCATGTGGCTTCCTGCTCATTTTCTCCCACAGTCTTCCTAGTTTCCTCCCACTGTTCGAAAATGATGGTTAAAGGATGAGTCCACCACAAGCTGAAAGATATTTCAGGCTTTGATTGATCCTGGATAAGTAAACTGCATGACAATACTGGTAAGATCTCTGCTGGGTGCCCATCATGAAGGGTTCTCACTCTGCCTGTTGGATTTTTTTATTCATTTTATTAGATTATACCATGTTACATTTTCATTTTAATGATGCCCTATATTGGCTAATGTAAGTTGTTTAAAATACAAATTTTCAGGAGCAATGATAGAGAAACATAACATTCTTTAAAACCTTGTATGTATAATAACTTCTCAGACATTTGTGAAGGTTCTCATTTGTCTAGGTTATGGTATATCTAGTAGTAGTTAGTTACACTCAACTGGATCTGTTCTGTAATGTTGAAGATATTTCACAGGCATTGGAGAAGTGGCTCGATAAGCTGCAAAACTTCTTCATCATTACAGGACATGTCCTGTTGAATAGTATTAACTACTACTAGATATACAGTAACATTTGAGATTTTTCTCAGTTTCTTCAGACCATTCTAATTGGCATCAAGCTGCTTTTGCTCCGACTTAAGCAAAATGGACTACTTTGCAAGACAACTCTCTGTAAATAGATCCCACACATGGTGGGGAATTGATTTACTAAAACTGGAGAGTGATTTTACTAAGTAATGCGCCATTTTTATTCCCTGCTTTGCATTACCCCTTGTAATCTCTGGAGGAGCCCTATGGTTCCTTGAGACTCTGGTTGAGAATGGCTGCTTCATTGTTTCTTCATTTCAGTGAACATTCTAGCATATGTCAGAGTTAGGCCAACATGGCCTCCAGGCATAGAGCCTGCAAGACAGACGGATGATACCCTCTAGGCTCAGGCTCCAGTTATTGTGCCTCAGTTAAGGCATCCAGCCTTCTCACACAGAGTTCTTATCCCCAAAGGTGAAGGGCTAGCAAGGACTCTTCTAGAGCAGGGCTCAGCCGTTTTATCAAGTCCTGGTCTAACCCACTGATGATAAGCTCACCGGGTGTTGACCAACTGAAAAGACAAGGTGGAACTCAACACACCACTGACAAAAGATTCCTGGACCTCCCCAACATACTGACTGACAGGAAATGTAAAATTTTAAGTTACTGAACCAAATATTCTGCAAGAGGCCTTAAAAAACACGCCTTTTCTAACTAGGGTATAGGGAACACATCTCATCATACATTATGGAGGAAGTACGTGAACACACAAAAGTGAGTGGACACCCAAATCTTCAAAGTAATTGGGAACAGAGACAGGAATTATGGCAGGTAGATCTCACTATTTGAGAATCCAAGACAAGTAAGAAGCTAGGGGCTGACCAAGCCCACCAGGCTCCATGTGCAACTAAAATATCACTTTTGGGAGATCGAACGCTTTAAAAGGAATTATTTCTGATTAAAACGTCTGGCTTTACTATATATTAATTTCAGATGTGTGTATGTATCTATGTGTGATAAGTATCTCTGTGTTGCATAACAAACATCAAGAAGAAGAGTGTCAGAAGAAAATATACATTGTTTCATGGTAATTAAGACAAGCTTATTATTATATGCTGGCTTCCCATTTAATTAGATTGTGGTCTGGCACCCATATGTGTCCTGTGAATGATTTCATTGAAAATTTTCCAAGGCTTGGTCTTCCCGTAAAAAAAAATTACAAAACAGACTGTGTAGAAAGACGTGGAAATCACATCTACGTCAGTCACAAGGTAAAGGTTTGATAAAAACTGACGGACATTCCGATGAGTAAAACGCACACATCATTTTTACACAGAAGCTCTAATTACAATGAAATCAGCTGTTACCTAATAAACATGTCAAGTCGTCAACTGCTGTGAAACATATTACAGTATGTGTAAGAGGACGTGATATTTATGGGAGAAGACTGCTGGCTTGCTGGGTAGCTTTGTGGAGTGGCAGTGCCAAGGGTCTTAGTATGGTTGCCATTAGGGCTGAATTGAAGTTTTTAAGCTCTCCCCATGTTTGGGAAGGGTTCTGAGTGAAAACATAGTTTGCTGACACCTGGACAACACACTTATAAGATCTTGCTCATAGACCAATTCCAAAATCAAGGGAATCAAAGTATATCTAAAGTCATTTTTGGACATCATTGGATCGTGCTTTGCTGCGTTTTTTTTTGCCTTCCTCTGGATCAACTATGGGTATAGAATTATAACTTTTTTTTTTCTATGGTTGAACTGGATGGACTTTTGTCTTTTTTTCAGCCAGACTAACTATGTAACTGTATAACAAAGCAAGACATTGTTAAAACCCATTTTTTCCTTCTAAGTCCCATTGTAGATATGACTGTAAATAAGAGAAAATTTCACCAACACGAGATAAATCCATTCTTGGACAGTTATCATCAAAACAGGTGTTCCTATAGGAAGATTTCCCCTCTCTCCCTGTTCAATGGAGAACTCAAAAATGTTGCCTTTTCTCATAATTTCCATTTCTTAATGAACAAATAAAGATGGGGGATCACCCTGGATAAAAATAAAAACCTTGCAAGAGTTCTAACCCTTACCACTCAAAAAAAACCTAAGAAAAAAGTTTGAATGTTAGATGTACTTTAATATTAAATCATACCACCATTGTCATGAATACACACAAATGTTTTTCGGCTATAACAGCCTCCCCTCTTTTGGAAAAGCTTTCCACAAGGTCTTGAAGTAGATTTGTTAGGTCAAGTACAGTAATGATGCTGAATGGGAATACCTAGCTTGCGATCGTCATTGCTATTAATCCTAAAGGTGCCCTACAGGGTTGAGGTCAGAGCTCTTTGCAGGTCACTCAAGTTCCTCTTCACCAACCTAATCAAACCATGTCTTTATGGAACTGGCTAAAGGGGCACAGTCATGTCAGGGCAGACAAGGGCCTTCACCAAACTGTTGTCACAAGTTCAGTAAAACCAAATGGTCTAAGATGTCTTTGTATGTTATAACTTTGACAGTACCTTTCACTGCAAATGCCTGGACTCAATCATTCAGAAGGTTCTCCACATACTTCTTGCAATATGGTTTTTGTATGACTAACTTAGTCGTTACTTGAAGGTGCAGTCCAAAAATTGCTTACAGATCATGTACATTTTTGCATCTACAATTTCTCTCTCATGAATGGCAAGCTCCCATATCTTGGGGACAGTAGGGTCTCTGTAGTGGTTAGCTCACAACCTGCATACCCTTGGCTGATTCTCCATTGACCATCTCCACACACATCCAGTCAGGGAGACTCCCTGGCTACTGCCTCATACGTTGTCACTCTCTTAATAAGTTGCCTAGGAATGCAATCTCCAGGCTACCTCTTTGTCATGTACCTGATGGGAGACTGAAATGACGAGGTCGGCCTCACTTGTGTCACTAGCCCCGACCCCGCTGGAGTTGGAACAGAGGGAGTCTAGGACCCAGGGGAACAAGAGTGCCAGTAGTTGTTGTTTGCAGCTCTTGCAGATGAAGACCTTGGAAGGCTGATGATCCTCTGATTTTGGCACAGTAGTAGTAGGCAGAGCAGGTTTTGCAGATTGCCAGGCGTGCACCAGAGCAAGGCAGGCAGTGAGGACAAGAGACAGGAGCAATGTCATGGAATAGCCAGGGTCATCAACAGTCGGGCAGCACGGTACAGAATCAGAAGGAAAAGCCAAGGTCAGAAGCAGAGCCGAAGTCAGGAACCAGTATCAGGAGAGCAATCAGAGTCAGGTGAGGAACAGCCGGGTCAGCAACAAAGGAATCACACAGGAACAAGCAGGACATGGGGGAGCTGAAGACCAGTCAGCACTGAACATGAGCAGAGGCACTCCTTAAATAGGCCGTCTGGTGCCAATCTACGCCGTGCATGTGCACGTGCGTGTGCGCGACCGCAGATTTATGCGCGCATGCGCACAACCGGCAATTCTTTTGCGGGAATTCCTATGCGCATGCTCATTTCTGATCGCGATTCTTACACTCTTCCAACATTCACCATCTACACTAAGCTAGAAAATGTCCTTCATAGAGCATGAATCATTTCTCATGCCGGTTCCTCAACCTCCTCATCAAAAAGCATCCGTAAAGGTTTTCATTTATCCAGGTCATGGCATACCTAGTAGTGGTTATTCATGTCCAACTGGACTTTGTTTTTTTATTAAACATGCAAAATATTTCACTACTCCTCCAGGTCCAATTCATTCATCAGTTGTGCAAACTATTCAGATGGGTGGTAAAACATCTTCAGCATTACAAAACAAGTCCAGCTAAATGTGACTACTACTATTTACACCTTCATCATAGTAAACACCACAAATATATAAAACATAAACTATAAAAAAAAGCAAAAACATGAAAAACCCACTCTTGGCTACTTCTACGTTATACGTTAAAAATATATTGATTCCACATGTTTTCATTAGAAACTAGTCCTCTGTGTCCTGCCGTCAATGAGGTAAGAAAATTGTCTAGAAGCGAAAGCAGATGTAAAAATTGTTTTATGCATTAATTTATTAATACACTCAATGTTTTACTTGTGATTCGTAAAAAGAAATACACGGCGCGGGGTTATACGGTTCGATAAAGTCAAACCAACCTCATTAACCTTCTGTTTTCTTACAGCACTTTAAAATGTAATTGCTCCACAGCCTTAAATCCCAATTTCCTCTCTATTTTTTCATAAGTACCTGTTAATTGCTAGACTCCATCTAGGTTTTGGCAATGAGACTAAGTTTTTTTTCCAATTCTTCTTTTTCCCCCCTTTCCTTTTTTATTTTTTTAATAGGCACTGGGAACAGTGCACAGTTGGAGAATGGATATATTTTTCCAAGGGTGGGATTACAATTTTTTCTTCTTTTTTTTTTTACAAACTCCCCAAACATATAGGGAGCTCAAATGGACACAATCTGTTCCTTAGAAAGAGCCAGATTCCAGTCCAGAGTGAACACCCTTCAGATTCAGAAAATGGTGTTATTTCTAATTAAGAATTTTAATAGTCAAGGTGTTTTTGGAACAAGCCTAGACAGTCCTAGGTAATTTTTTTTTTTTTTATGGTCAGGATACAGTATATTTATAAAATCAAAATTTAAGTGAAGGTTTGATATTTCAAGGCTAAGGAAAACATAGCAGGAAATGGTCAATAAAGTCTAGAATGAAAAAAAAAAAAAGAAGTTGAATGTGAAGATTTGATGGCCAAATATTTTGCTGGCAATTTTTCCCCTACTAAAATTCTGGAGCAACTTGAAAGTTGAAATATGATTTTTTTTTCCCACTAATTTTTACCAAGCGGTCTAATTGAATCATTATACTTTTCTCTAGAGGTTAATTCAATATACACTCAATAGCTTGTGGAATTAAAGGAAAGGGGAAAAAAATTCGCTTGTTAACTTCCAAAAAGTTTAGTGCCAGTTGATTTGTGTCTTGAATAAAAGTTTCAAAGGCTCAGACGTTTTATTCTCAGCGAATAATGAGAAATTTGGCTACTACTGAAACCTCAATATGCATGGATAATTAATCCATGTGTAACTATAATGAGTGGTATTCCTGCCCAGATTGATGAAACAGATTATTTTTCTGCAGTGAACTGTTACCCTTTTGACTTTACAAAAAGGCAAACAAAGTATAAAATGCAAAGTTTAAATTTATATGCTGAGTTCTGTTGCTATAATACTATATTGTTAAATATATTGAGGTTATTTATTGGCAAGCAGGGGCGGACTGACAACTCATGGGGCCCCCGGGCAATAGGGGATCATGGGGGCCCTGTGTCCTTGCCCAAACACACAAAAGCCTATGAAAAAGGTACCAGGGGCATCTCATGGGGCCCCCTACTGACCCTGGGCCCTCAGGCAGTGCTCGAATTTCCAAATGGTCAGTCCACCCCCGGTTGGCAAGGCAACAATTAAAGTGACTGTAAACCCTTACATATACCTGGTCAAGTGACTGGACTCAGGTAATGCACAGAGATGGAACAAATCCTCCTACATAAGTTGTACCTCTTTATCTGCTGTATTCTCTTCTCTACATCTATTCAAAGTGCTGAATTTATAACGTTTGCAGAGCTGTCAAAAAAGGGGGTGGAGAGCTGGAGTTACTCTCTGCAGAGCTCATGGAAGAGAGCTCTGAGAGCTGATTGGAGAGAAGAGACACCCCCCCTCCACACAGCTCACAGGAACATAGATGAGGCTGCCAAATCTAGTGGAGGTCCCTCCCCTGTCACTATTTTTTTCTTCGTGTCTGGAAAAATTGTCCAAAGTGATTCATGCTGATAGCAGAGGAACGAAGCAGCAGACAGAAATGACACTTAGTGCTCTTAATTGAGACAAGTACACACTATAGAGGGATATGCTTTGTTCATAGTTTGTGTCTGAGGTTTACAACCACTTTAACCACTTCATGTCAGCCCATGTACATAATGGCCAGACAGGATCAGTGCAGGAGCGGGTGGTCGTTTATAAATGGCCTCTGCCATGTGCGCATTCCCTGGGAGCAGGTGGCACCACGATCTGGTGCCCGCTGTGTCTGGAGGACACAGTGGAACACCGATCACTGTATGGGACCTCTGTCTGTCTGTATATAAACGGCCAGAAGGGAGCAGTGCAGGAGCAGATGGCCATTTATAAACATCCTCCCGCTTCCCTGCCTGTGCGCGCTCCCTGGGAGTGTGCGGCTCCGCGATCTGGTGCCCGCTGTGTACGGAGGTCCCGATTCATGTGAGATCCCGATTCATTTGATCACTGATTGGCCAATCATTAATCACATGAATAGTAGTAAGCAAGATGTCACTTGCTGACATCATTGCTTACTGCTAATGAAATCTGTGAATGATCACAGAGGTCACATGGTACAGGGCTATTCACAACAGCCTTGTACCATGTGACAAGGTGTGATCAATCACAGCTCACAGTATTTCTCAATGGATGCAGGAATGAAGCCAAAGAGAAAGTGAAATTATTGCTTTTACAGCCTTTATGGCTTCAGGACAAAGCTTTTGGGGAAGACCTGGCTGGTATTCCTGTGGCTCCTACGAGAGTAGTGCTACACTGTTTGTATAGTAATTCTTCCTCTGTACCTCTTCTTTTTAATTTCAGGTAAATAATGACAGTCAAGGTGGCACATCAATGCATACCATTGCTAGAAGGTTTGCCATTGCTAGAAGGTCTCCCAGCCAGGAGATTCAAGGAGACAGGCAGTTGCTCTAGGAGAGCTGGACTGGGCCATAGAAGGTCCTTAACCCATCAGCAGGACCGGTATCTGCTCCTTTGTGCAAGGAGGAACAGGATGAGCACTGCCAGAGCCCTACAAAATGACCTCCAGCAGGCCACTGGTGTGAATGTCTCTGATCAAACAATCAGAAACAGACTTCATGAGGGTGGCCTAAGGGCCCAACATCCTCTAGTGGGCCCTGTGCTCACTGCCCGGCACCATAGAGCTCGATTGGCATTTGCCATTGAACACCAGAATTGGCAGGTCCACCACTGGCACCCTGTGCTTTTCACAGATGAGAGCAGGTTCACCCTGAGCTCATGTGACAGATGTGAAAGGGTCTGGAGAAGCCATGGAGAACGTTCTGCTGCCTGTAACATCGTTCAGCATGACTGTTTTGGTGGTGGGTCAGGGATGGTCTGGGGAGGCATATCCATGGAGGGACGCACAGACCTCTACAGGCTAGACCAGGGGTGGGCAAACTTTTTGACTTGAGGGCCGCAATGGGTTCATATATTGGACCCGGGGGCCTTACCAAGAGTAGATGAATGATGTGTATGTGTCATCCATAGTAAGTATAGTAATATTCCCCCATAGTAAGCATAGTAATTAATCCCCCATATAGTAATTAATCCCCCATATAGTAATTCATCCCCCATATAGTAATTCATCCCCCATATAGTAATTCACCCCCCATAGTAATTCATCCCCCATATAGTAATTAATCCCCCATATAGTAATTCATCCCCCATAGTAATTCATCCCCCATATAGTAATTCATCCCCCTTATAGTAATTCATCCCCCATATAGTAATTCATCCCCCATAGTAATTCATCCCCCATATAGTAATTCATCCCCCATATAGTAATTCCTCCCCCATAGTAATTAATCCCCCATAGTAATTCATCCCCCATATAGTAATTCATCCCCCATAGTAATTCATCCCCAATAGTAATTCATCCCCCATAGTAATTCAGCCCCCATATAGTAATTCATCCCCCATAGTAATTCATCCCCCATATAGTAATTAATCCCCCATAGTAATTCATCCCCCATATAGTAATCCCCCATATAGTAATTCATCCCCCATATAGTAACTCATCCCCCCTATAGTAATTCATCCCCCATAGTAATTCATCCCCCATATAGTAATTCATCCCCCATAGTAATTCATCCCCCATATAGTAATTCATCCCCCATAGTAATTTATCCCCCATAGTAATTCATCCCCCATAGTAATTCATCCCCCATAGTAATTCATCCCCCATATAGTAATTCATCCCCCATAGTAATTCATCCCCCATAGTAATTCATCCCCCATATAGTAATTCATCCCCCATATAGTAATTCATCCCCCATATAGTAATTCATCCCCCATAGTAATTCATCCCCCATAGTAATTCATTCCCCATATTAATTCATCCCCCATATTAAGTCCCCAAGTCCCGTCCTGTGTCAATTCACTTACCTTTGCTCCGCGCGTTCCTCTCGCCGTGTTCCCACGCCGTTCCGGTGTAGCATGAAAATCTGTCTCCTATGAGGATCTGTCCCCCTCGATGTATCTGCGCATGTGCCAGTTTCAGGCATTAGCAGCCGATCGGCGATCTCCGGCACATGCGCAGATACGTCGAGGGGGACAGATCCTCATAGGAGACAGATTTTCATGGTACACCGGTCTTCAGGGCGGACTGTGAGAGGAGCCTAGCTCCCGTCACGTTCGTCACGCTGCCCCGCCTACACACATCCTGACAGCCATCCTGACAGTATCAGGCTCCGCGGGCCGGATTAAAAGGTCCGCCGGGCGGTATACGGCCCGCGGGCCGTAGTTTGCCCATTGCTGGGCTAGACAATGGCACCCTGACTACCATTAGGTATTAAGATGAAATGGACCCATTGTCAGACCCTACGCTGGTGCAGTGGGTCCTGGGTTCCTCCTGGTGCACAACAATGCCCGGTCACATGTGGTGAGAGTATGCAGACAGTTCCTGGATGAAGGAATTGATACCACTGAATGGCCCCCACGCTCGCCTGACCTAAATCCAATAGAACACTTCTGGGATATCATGTTTCGGTCCATCCGATGCTGCCAGGTTGCACTTGTTCAGGAGCTCAGTGATTCCCTGGTCCAGATCTGGGAGGAAATACCCCAGGACACCATCCGTCGACTCATTAGGAGCATGCCTTTGATACAAACACGTGGGGGCCATACAAACTACTGAGTACCATCTTGAGTTGCTACAATGAAATTTCAGCAAAATGGACTCGCCTGATGCATCATTTTTTAACTTTGATTTTAAGGGTGTCTTTGAATTCAGTCCTCTGTAGGTTGATAAATTTCATTTCCACTCAAAGATGGGGCATTCTTACCTTCCTAACATATTACCCCGTCCATATTACTATAGATATCCAGCAGGAGATTTTTCCCCATTGAGATTTGATGTGTTTTCAAACTGTTCCTTAAATTTTTTTGAGCCGTGTATATACACTATATTACCAAAAGTATTGTTCCAGCCCTCTAAATCATTGGATTCAGGTGTTCCAATCCCCTCCATGGCCACAGGTGTATGAAATCAAGCCCCTAGGTATGCAGACTGCTCTACAAACATTTGTGAAAGAATGGGTCACTCTCAGGAGCTCAGTGAGTTCAAGCGTGGTCCCGTGATAGGTTGCCGCCTGTGCAATAAGTCCATCTGTGAAATTTCCTTGTTACTCAATATTCCTCGGTCAATTGTTAGTGGTATCATAACAAAGTGGAAGCAACTGGGCACAACAGAAACTCAGCCACAAAGTGGTATGTCATGTAAAATGACAGAGCGGGGTCAGCGCATGCTGAAGTGCGCAGAAGTCGCCAACTGTCTGCAGAGTCAATAGCTAAAGACCTCCAAACTTCATGTGACCTTCAGATTAGCACAACAGTGCGTAGAGAGCTTCATGGAATGGGTTTCCATGGCAGAGCAGCTGCATCCAAGCCTTACATCACCAAGTGCAATGCAAAGCTTTGGATGCAGTGGTGTAAAGTACACCGCCACTGGACTCTAGAGCAGTGGAGACGTGTTTTCTGGGGGGACCAATCACGCTTCTCTGTCTGGAAATCCGATGGATGTGTATGGGTTTGGCAGTTGCCAGGAGAACGGTACTTGCTTGACTACATTGCGCCAAGTGTAAAGTTTGGTGGAGTGGGGAATATGGTGTGGGGTTGTTTTTCAGGGGTTGGGCTTGGCCCCCTAGTTCCAGTGAAGGGAACTCTTAAGACGTCAGCAGGGGCGGACTGACAACTCATGGGGCCCCCGGGCAATAGGGGATCATGGGGCCCCTGTGTCCTTGCCCAAACTCAAAAAAGCCTATGAAAAAGGTACCAGGGGCATATCATGGGGCCCCCTACTGACCCGGGCCCTCGGGCAGTGCCCTAGTTTCCAAATGGTCAGTCCGCCCCTGGACGTCAGCATATCAAGACATTTTGGACAATTTCATGCTCACAGCACACAGATTATTGATTGATTATTATTATTTCAGTTATGCCTGAACCCAGGGGCGGACTGACAACTCATGGGGCCCCCGGGCAATAGGGATCATGGGGCCCCTCTGTCCTTGCCCAAACTCAAAAAAGCCTATGAAAAAGTACCAGTGTCATCTCATGGGGCCCCCTACTAACCCCAGGCCCTCGGGCAGTGCCCGAGTTTCCAAATGGTCAGTCCGCCCCTGTTAATAAGATATTTCAGATAAAGTTTTCCTCCACAGTTTTCCTCTCCATTCTACACATATCTAACAAGTATGTATTTTTTGGATAGAGTGTGGAATCACTGAGCCCCTTTCATGTTTTCATTTTTGCATGTGTCCCTGCTAGCTAGAGTCACCCTCTCTATTTCTCCCAGTGACCATCGTCACCGAGACAGAAGGCAATGGAGAATCAAAAGCATTACAGTTGTCAGCCGACCAAGAGGTGAGGACCAATCTGGACCACACATGATCTGGTGACAACTAAGAGGGGATTCCTTCATCTTGTAGAAATTTCCTCTCACTTTCTGTTGCATTTCTGAGACAGGAACTGAAAATAAGAGCATAAATAAATAAATAAAATGAACTAGCAGGGTTTTATTTTGAAAAAAAAAACTATCAACCTTTGAGCCTAAGATGACCAATAAAAAAAAAAAATCACAGCTACCCAACAAATGAAAAATCAAGGTAATTTTTTAAACTCTAGGATATACAGTGTACTGTATGTATATATATATATATATATATATATATATATATATATATATAATTTTTTTTTTAAAAAACAGATAAAAGTATATATTTATTTTTAAGGTTGCACCTATATATAAAATAATATTTTCATTTTTTGCTTACCCTCTCCATGCCCCGTCATCCAGCACTGGTAGTCCACTCAGGCTGAGCTTACAATACTCAAGGACTGAGCGGCTCTGGAAGAATACCCATCCCCTGCCATGCTGGAAGAAGAAGAAGAAGCTGTGGTGACATGACTTCACTTGTCCAAAAAGAAGACTAAAGGTATATATAGGAGTTTAACAAAATCAGGGGTAGAAGGGCAGGGGTAGGGGGTAAATCCTGTAGTTCTGCTTTCAAGTGTAATTTTTTGCTGAATTTTGTCTGCATTGAAGAAGAGTTTGATTAGTGAACTGGAGTGTTGGACTTATTGTTTCGATTTGTAGGCAGGTGCAGTTGGTATTCCCCATTGCAGGAGGCGCTCGCCCACAGTGGCATTGGAGATGGGGGAGGAACTTGTTTCCTCTTTGATTTCCTTGGTCACATGGGG